>NW_006408547.1:6090481-6099459 GCF_000296735.1 Chrysochloris asiatica | reverse complement strand
ATTTCTCTGATACAACTCTTTTTAGAATATCTTCAGAAAAATTTTATTTGTGTGTCATAGTAATGATATATTCAGTATTCCATCCATTCAGCAAAAAAAGGTCCCTGAGAGGCTCATTTTCAGGCACTTTATCAGTGTGCCAATGCTGTTTATAGGTATTCACTGTCCAATATTTTTCTAAGTAGGTCACCAGATCCTCCCTCCAACTTTGTCTTCTTCTGGAAGCTCTGTTGAACACTGTCAGCCACAGATAACAATGTTCTTGTTGTGCAGTACCATTGAGTCAGTTCTGTGTAAGGTTCCAGAGAAGCAGCTGGTGAACTTGAACCACCCATCTTGCAGTTCAAATGGCTTTGCCATCTGGTGCATTAATTCACAGTACCACATCAGTACTCCAGATAACAATGTAGGCACCAGTTATTTAGTTCAGACTCATAGTGACCTATGTGCAATGAAACACTGTATCATTCTGTGCAATACTCACATTTGTTGTTAAATTTGAGACCATTACTGCTGCCACTGTGTCAATCCATCTTGTTGGGGATCTTTCTCTTTTTGCTGACCATCTACTTGTCACCACAAATTGAAATATTCAGTAAACTTATGGAGCCCTAGAGGCACTCACTCATCTATGCCAAGAAATGTGGAAGACAACTACCTAACCATCCAAGTAGAAGATATCCATATTTGTGCCCATTCCAAAAGGAGATGTCCCAACAAAATGTGGAAATCATTGAACAATGTCATTAATATCACACGCAAGTAAAATATTGCTGAAGGCAATTTAAAAATGGCTGCTACTATACATCAACAGAGAATTACCTTAGGTTCCAACCAGATTCAGACAAGGGTGTGATATGAGGGATATCATTGCTGATGTCAGATGGATTTTGGCTGAAAACTGAGAATACCAGATAGATGTTTACTTATGAGTTGTTGATTATACAAAGGTATTTGACTGTATGGATCAATACAAGCTATGGATAACATAGCTTTGGCTATGTTATGAATAACACTGCAAAAAAATGGATATTCTGAAATACTTAACTGTGCTCATGAGCAACCTGTACTTAAACCAAGAGGCAGTCATTTGACCAGATCAAGGAGATACTTAATGTTTTAAAATCAGGAAGGGTGCACTACCAGGTTGTCGTCTTTCACCATATATATTCTTTTTGTATGCTGAGCAAATAATTCAAGAAATTATGAAGAAGAATCTGGAATTAAGATTGAAGGACTTCTCATTAACAACCTGTGATATGGAGATGATACCACCTTGGTTGTGAAGACAACTTAAAGTACTTATTGGTAAAGATCAAAGATTACAGTTTTTAGTATGGATTGCACCTCAATATAAATAAAACAAAAATCCTCACAACTGGACCAGTACATAACATCATGATGAATTCGGAAAAGTTGTCAAAGACTTCGTTTTGCTTTGATCCATAGTCAACACCCATGGAAGCAAGCAGTCTAGAAATACACTGAAAGTACTATGACTTGGGTCAAGCATACGTTAGTTCTCAATTTCACATTTTTGCTCATAACACTTTAAAGAGGTCTTTTTCAGTAGGTTTTCCTAATACAATGCATCATTTGATATTATTGACTGCTGCTTCTATGAGTATTGATAGTAGATCCAAGCAAAATGAAGTCTTTGACAATTTCAATCTTTTCTCCATTTATAATGATGTTATTTATTGGTCCAGTGGTGAAAGTTTTAGTTTTATTTATAGTGAAGTGCAATCCATACTGAAGCCTGTGATCTTTGGTATTCATCAGTAAGTATTTTAATTTCGCTTCACTTCCAGCAAGCAAGGTTATATTACATGCACATTGCAGGTCATTTATGACTCATCTCCCATCTTGATGCCATATTCTTCTTCATATAAGCCAGCTTCTCAGGTTATTTGCTCAACATACAGGTTGCATAAATATTGTGAAAGAAAAGAACTCTGGCACATACCTTTCCAAATTTTAAGTCATTCAATATCTCCTTCTTCTATTTGAATGATTGCCTGTTGGTTCAAATACAGGTTCCTCATAAGCATGTTCTGGAATACCCATTCTTTGCAGTGTTATCCATAGTTTGTCATAATACACACAGTCAAGAGCCTTTTCATAGTAAATAAAGCACAAATAAGTATCTTTCTGGTACTCACTGCTTTCAGCCAAGATCAATCTGACGTTTTGCAATGATATGCCTCTCTCTGCATCCTCCTTTGCATCTGGTTTGAAGCTCTGGCAGTACTCTGTTGATGTACCATTGCAGCCATTTTTGAATTATCTTCAGCAAAATTATACTTGTGTGTGATATTCATGGTGTTGTTCAATGATTTTCACATTCTGTTGGGTCACATCTCTTTGGGATGGGTGCAAATATTTATGTCTTCCTATCGGTTAGCCAGGTAGCTGTGAAGATATTTCAGAGATGTGATCTGCCAAAGTCCTGTGTAGGCCCTGGGGAAAATGAAGACAAGAATACTGCACAGTTTAAATAATTAAAAGTGAAAATTTCAATAATGAAAATCATTGTTGTTAAGTGCCATTGAGTGGGTTCCAACTCATAGTGACCCTGCATAGTGTTTCCAAGGAGTGGCTGGTGTGCTTAAAGCACCAACCTTGTGGTTCAAACCAACCTTGCAGTCCAGTGCATTAAACCACAGTGCCAAACCATGTCATTAATCTTTCAGGAAGAAGAATTTTGATCAAATAGTAAGCTTAATGTATAAACAGACAAGTGGTTCAATTAATGCCAAATAATTGTATTTTCAAATAAATTAGTCCTTCTGATGAAAAAAAATCTTTCCATTATTTTAGCTACTGTGCCAAGTTTCCAAAGAGAACCTTGTGTATGCGTGTGGCTATCCATTTCCAAAGAAACAGATTATCTTGTTTTTGTGTGTGTGTGATCTGTAGGTACCCTAGCTCTACAATTTACCCAATCCATAATTTAGAAATCCCCATTGGTCATATTTCACTACGGTTACTCTACTTGCAACGGAACAATTCAAAAAATGTAAATTATATATTTTAATACATTGTATTATCTAACTAGAAAAATATCATTGTTCATAATATACATTTGTGTTCTCTAATTTTGGTGGTGTTGTGCTTTCTTTCTTTTTTTTTTTTTTTTTAAAAAAAAGAGAGAGAACAAAGGAGAAAAGACAATTGCAGATTTCTAAGTGTTTTATCAGTGCATGAGTTTAGAGATTTGTTACTGTCCCTAGTGGAAATATAGTTTCATTACAAAACACATCACAGTATGATAGAATTGATCAAGATTGTCATTCTTAGTTCAAGACAGAACAGGACTAGAATACTGCAGCTTGCACAGAAGGACCTATGTGCCCAACTACACTTCAGCAATATTGCCTGCATCATCGCACTCTAGCTGATGACTACTTGTCTCATTTTCCAAACTGTAACTTTAAGTTGACTAGAGCATCAAAGGATAAATATTTCAGGGTGTGGAAGGAATCATTCAAATGCATAAACTTGTTTCCCCAAACTCAACAACTATAATATGGTATGCACGCTTAATTTTTTGTATAAGCCATTGCTATCAATTCAATCCTGAATAATAGTGATGCTGTAGGATAGAACAGAACTGCCCTTAGGGTATTCAAGGCTGTAATCACTGCATTGCTAAGCACCACTTTGGTGGTTCGAACCAACCAGTCACTCCTTGGAATCCTTATACAATGTTGCTATGGAACGAACTTGACAACATTTAATAACAATAATTATCTTAACAGAAGCAGACTGCCACATGTTTGATTCCCCCCACCCCCTCCACACACAGAGTAGATGGTGGTTTGGGATTGTTGTTAGTTAGCAACTGGAAGCATGATTTATCTGTATAATAAGCATAGGACTGTGAACAACAAGGTTGGTAGTTTCAATCCACTGGCTCCCGTAAAGGTTTATAGCTTCAGAAACCCTATACAGGGATACTATGAGTCAGAGCCAACACAACAGCACTTAACAACAACAGTTAGCAACTAAACAATCATTTTACCCTCAGAGCTCCCTGCTTCTTTATATAGGCAAAGTATTTTGTATTTAATTCTTCCCTCTTTTATTTCTCTTATTTACTTTTAGCTGTATTTTAGTGTTCCATTGGTGTTTAAACTTCTGTCATAAATGTTGACTTGTATAAGGGTTTTATCTTTAATTTGGGGAAGGGGAGGAGGATAGCATCTTGTAAAGAAGAAGGAAAGTTGGCAAATTTTTCTCCAAATAACAATATGGAAGTCAAGTAGGATACTTTCTGGAAATTTCCAGTAGATAGGGAGTGAGGCAGACTTACAACAGGCAGCAAAAGGCAATTTGTAAGTACTTTTTTTGTGTGACATTCTATCCGGAAGGCAATAATTTTGCCTTTCTTCAAACCTTGATTTGAAAAAAGATAATGTCCTTGATTTTTGCTGATTTTGATCATTAATACAATTGCACATACATCTGTCAGTTAAATGAACTTCAGTCTGAATTCATGCCTGATTTCTTACCTCATTCCACTTAAATACTTTCAGAAATCCCATCTCCTCTTGGGAAAGCATGAAAACAACTTCAGTTAGAAAGGAAAGTTCCAAAATTTCTACATCTTTCTCCCCTCTTCCCCTACCATGTGAGTGCATGTGTGTATATATTTATGTCTCCAACACTGCACACAATTCAGCTCTGTCATCTTGTCTCATCACTTCATTCATTGCTTTTGAATCTCAACTCTATCTCTTCAACCTACACTTTTTAATTACTTCTGGCCAGTTTCTTATAGTCAAATTTCTACTGGCCTCTCTATCTGACTAAAACAAACAGATATACAGCATTTCTAAATAATAATATTTGTTCTTCTTGGTGTGTTTCCTACCTTTAAAAATATATATTTCTACCTCATTTTACCTTAATGCCTTCTTTCTTATCTTTTCAGTTTCCACACTTACCTAGTCATCAAATCTTCCTCCTTAACCTCTCCTAAATCAATCTACTCTCTTCCCCATCTCCACTACATCTCACTTGAGAACTTAATCATATCTCCCCAGGTTATGAAAAACAACAACAAAATGTGCCTTCTTATACCCAGTTTTACCACTATAAGTTCTACCATGTAGCTAGTCACACCTTTCTAAAGTGCAAATCTCTTCATGATACTCCACTATGTACAATCCTATAGTAATGATACATCATTCACAGAATCAAGTCCAAATGATATGGGTGAGGACTAGGCCTGTCAGGATTTCTTCTCCACACACCTCTCTGGCTTCATTGCCTAACTCTTCAACTAACCTTGTGGAGGCCCTGAGTGGCTAAAAGGTTGATGCACTCAGATGTTAATGAAAATGTTGGAGTTTTTAATACTAAGATCTCTACCCAGAGTTACTTCAAAAGTACCTGATGATCTACTTCTGTAATAGCAGCTATTGAAAAGCCCTCAAGAGTTCAGTTCTCCTCTGACACACAGGGTGATCGATCAGCGTGAGTCAGAGTCAACTTCACAGCAATTGGCTATTGAACTACTAACCTTGAGTTGTTGTTGTCGTTGTTAAGTGCTGTTGAGTTGGTTCTGACCCATAGTGACCCAGGTTTCCGAGGAGCAGCTGGTGAATTTGAATCACCGACCTTATAGTTCAAACTGCTTTGCAGTCTGATGCGTTAACCCACATCACCACGCCAGGGCAACCTTGAGTTCTAGTTATTAAACTACTCACATTTCCCTGAACCAGGTATACTTTCTCCTCTCTCCTGTGTTCACTGTACCTGGAATGTTCTACCTTCTCCCCTGTATTAAACTACCTCTTTCCCAGCTCTCACTACAGAGATCAACCCCTTTAGGAAGCGTTCTGAGACACTCTCTCAAACTCCTTCCACAAACATTGTATTTACTCTTAAAAAGCCCTTGCTACTTAAGAATAAGGATTATAGTTTTTAATCTATTGTTGAACACTAAATCCTGAATACATAAAAACACCAAGACCATAGATAGTTGAAACAAAGTAAATATTGTCCAAAGATTGGGTGACTATATGGAAAGAAGAAGATGCCTATCAAATTTATTTTACAGACTGACTATTCAAAGTTGATTGCACCTCAACATAAAGAAACCAAAACCCTACACAATTGGACCAATAAACAATATCATGGCAAATAAACATAAAGTTGTCAAGGATTTCATTTTCTTGAACCTACAATCAATACTCATGGAAAGCAGCAGTCAAGAAGTCAGATGACCTGCTTTAAAACAAATCTGCTGCAAAAAACGTCCTAAATTTGAGGACTAAAGTACAGCTGATATAAGCTATGGTACTTTCAATCACCACATATGCATGTGAAAGTTAGATATATAATAAGGATCAATACATTTGACTTATGGTGTTGGCAAAGAATATTGAAAATAAGATGGCCTTCCAGAAGAACAAACAAATTTGTCTTGGAAGAAGTACAATGCAAATGCCCCTTAGAGTTGACGATGGTAAAACTTTGTCTCATGTACTGTGGTCATGTTGTCAGGAGGAAACCATTCCTGGAGTAGAATATCATGTTGGTAAAGTAGAGGGATATTTTTGATATCCCATGTGAGTAAAATTTTACTACAGGTAATACAGAAATGGCTGCAAACATACATTGACAGAGAACTTCCAGAGGTTCAAGCCAGATTCAGAAGAGGCCATGGAATGAGAGATATCATTGCTGATATCTAATGGCTCTTGGCTGAAAACAGAGAATACCAGAAAGATGTTTACCTATGCTTTATTGACTATGCAAAGGCTTTCAATTTGTGTGGATCATGACAAGCTATGGACAACATTGCAAAGTATGAGTATTTTGGAACACATACTTGTGCTCATGAGGAATGTGCACATGTACCAAGAGGCAGTTGTTCCTATATGCTGAACAAATAATCCAAAAAGCTGGGTTATATGAAGAAAAATATGGCATCAGGATTGGAGGAAGACTCATTAACAACCGGCAATATGCAGATGAAACAACCTTGCTTGCTGAAAGTGAAGAGGACTTAAAATACTTACTGATGAAGATCAAAGACCACAGCCTTCAATATGGATTGCATCTCAATGTCAAGAAAACAAATATCCTAACCACTAGGCCAATAAGCAACATTCTTATCAACAGAGAAATGATTGAAGTTGTCAAGGACTTCTTTCTTCTTGGATCAACCATCAACACTCATGGAAGCAGCAGTCAAGAGATCAGACGAAGTATTGCATTAGACAAATCTGCTGCATAAGACCTTTTTAAAGTGTTGGAAAGCAAAGGTGTCAGCTTGAGGACTAAGGTATACCTGACCCAAGCCATGATATTTTCAATAGCCTCATATGCATGCAAAATCTGAACAGTGAATAAGGAAGACCGTAGAAGAATTGACGCATTTGAGTTCTGGTGTTGGAGGAGAATATTGAAAGTAAAATGGGCTGCCAAAAGAACAAACAGATCTGTGTTGGAACAAGTGCAACCAAAGTGCTCCTTGGAGGCCAAGGTGGCTAAATTTCATCTCTCATGTTTCAGACATATTGTCAGGAGGTACCAGTCACTGGAAAATGATACCATGTTTGGTAAGGTGGAGGGTTAGAGAAGGAGAGAAAGACCCCCAATGAGATGGTTTGGCAAAGGGGCAGCATCACTGGGCTCAAGTGTGGCAACAATTGGGAGGGTGGCCCAGGAATGGGCAGTGTTTTGTTATGTTGTGCTTGGGGTCACTATGATTCGGTGCCGATTCAATGGCACCTAACAACAACAAAGTAGACAGTCAGTGAAAAAGAAGAAGGTCCCCAATGAGAGGGATTCACACAGTGGCTCCAACAATGGTCTCAAACGTAAATATTGTGAGGATGGCCCAGGATTGAGCAGTGTTTCATTCTGTTGTACTATTAGTAAAAGCCAGCTATGCCGTATATTAAAGCAGCAACAACAATGAAAAGTTGTATTGGTTTTGCTTCATTGATAGCTTGGGGAAATCACTTAACCTGAGTTAGAGAGCTTTCACTCTTTTACCTTTGCAATGAATATTTGATGAGGACAACCCCAGTTCCTAACTGAAAGATGTTAAGATAATCATAAAAATCTACTCATAATATGCTTATATTATATATTTTGATAAGTAAATTCAGTCATTTTATAATTATGAATATAAATAGTAACAAAAGTAATGCTTTGTCAAGCAATTCACCATCGAAAATATGCAGTCTCTAGAAAACTCAATAGTTTTTAAATATATTGTGGTCTGTAAAAAAGCATATATTGTATACAAAGCCTACCAACATGCACTTTAATAATGTGCATTGTCTTTTTATTGTAAGTAGTTTGCTTTATAAAACAAGTGTTTGGTTTTTAAGATTTTTATTAGAAACTTTGATGGTTCTTATGCATTTCTTTTCTCGAGGTTAAAATACAATATATGCCATTTTAGTACTTTATAATTTTCTTCTTATGCACCTGTCTCTTTTTGTAGATAGTTCATGAATAATGATAACACATGTCAGGGATATTTCACTGACTGTGGGATGGTAGGTAGTAGAGCTCCTCATTTATCACAACAGTCATTGGACACCTTCACAATGTCAAGTGTGTCTGTCACAGCTCTGTCTAATTTGGGGGGAGGGAAAGGAAGAGAGAATTAAAAATAAAAAAGGTATGAGTAATTTTAAAAAGTAAAAGATTCTAAAATTAAATTTATTATAATTAAGTAAATGTAGGCAATGACTACATTATGATAATTCTTGGACTTTTTCCGTCTTCCTAAATTCCTGAATTGCAAAATGAATGAATGACTGTTGTTATGAGGTGCCTTTGAGTGGGTTCTGACTTATAATGATTCCTTATGCAAAAGAATGAAACACTGCCTGGTCTTGTACCATCCTCACAATTGGTACATTTGAGCCCATGAGCAGTCTGGTGTGGTGCTGATGGACAAGCAATGGACCACAAAGTCAATTTGAACCCCAAGGTCAGCAGTTCAA
>NW_006408547.1:6072596-6085196 GCF_000296735.1 Chrysochloris asiatica | reverse complement strand
AGAGAAAACAAAAATCCTCACTATACCAATGAACTTGTAAATGACGAAAAGATAAGTCATCAAAGACTTAATTTTGCCCGGCTCAATCATCAACACTCACGGAAATAGTCAAGAAATCAAACGATGTATTGCATTAGGCAAATCTGTTGTACATGACCTCGTTAAAGTATTCAAGAGCAAAGATGTCAGTTTGAGGACTAAGGTGTGCCTGACCTAAGCCATGCTATTTTCAATAAATTCATAAGCATGTGAATGTTGGATAGAAATTATCCAAGGAAGACCATAGAAGAACTGATTTATTTGAGTTATGGTGTTGGAGGAGAGTATTAAAAGTACCATGGACTGGCAAATAAGCAAACCAATCTGTGTTGGAAAGAAGTACAGCCAGAATGCTCTTTGGAAGCCAGTATAGCCAGCCTTGTCTCTCCTATTTCAGACATAATATCAGGAGGGACTAGTCCCTAAAAAAGAAGATTGTCTTTGGCAAATTGGAGGGTCGGAGAAAAAGAGAAAGACCCCCAATGAGATGGATTGGTAAAGTGGCATCAGCAATGGTCTCAATTGTAGCCATGGTACAATTGTAGTGATGTTGGCACAGGACCACAGTGTTTTATTCTGTTGTATGTAGGGTTGCCATTAGTTGGGACCAACCCAATGGCACCTAACAACAGCAAAACATGAAGGCAACATCAAGACAACATAAAAGAGATACAGATGCTTAAGAAAAATTTATTAAATGGCTGTCTTAGGACTTATGACACAAGAGATGTTCTGTTGTGGCACTGTAGGATTACGCATTCAACCTCAAGGTTGGTTTGAACTGCAAGGTTGGCAGTTCAAAATCACCAACCATTCCTCAGAAACCCTTTACAGGGTATCTGTGAGTTGGAACTGACTCACTGGCACTTAACAACAATAAAATCATGAGACAAGAGGATAAGAGGAATACGTACTTTAGGAAAATATAGAGAAGTAAAGAGAAAGTCCACGTACACAGTAGCTAGTATGTTCTCTTAATCAGATGGACTGACGTAATAAGCACAGCAGAGGACTCAAACATGCCAACGATCATGACGATGATGCAGGAGAATACATCTCATTCTGGTACACATAAGATCTTCCAGAATCAAAGCCCAGGGAATAATGACTAATTACAACTAACAATTATGTACCAGTCGTTATACCAGCTACGTTTTTGTTTTTTTTAATACCAGCTACTTTGTATGGATTTTCTGACTTAATCCTCACCACAACACTATCATCTACATTTCATTTTACAGAGAGTTATTGTACTTGTTCAAGCCCACCACATACTCCTGGGGTTCATTTTAGTCCCGAGGGTGGCACAGCTCTCTAGTTATGTCCACCTAAATTGACTTTAATCAAATCACTTCTTTTTGGATATTGTGATTTTTCCTCGGTCTGAAAGTGCTTATTCATGGATACTGAATTTCAGCAAATAAAATCATAAGAAGAAAAAAACAAACCAATAGATTATGGGTATATTAACTCAAGTGGCTATATTATCATCGTTTTTCCATCAGTTGCTTGGAATGCTAGCCTGTGTGTAAAGATTGAATGCATTAAACTTCAAGAAACATTCTGAAGAAGAATTGCAAATTATAGTCAAGATGTTTTTAAATAAAAAATATAATACAAATATAAAGAAAATGTTTAAAGATAAGAAAACTTTTATGTGTAGGTTATGATAAGGTTTTCTAAAATCCAAGAAAAAAAAAAGAATGGGCTAGTTCTAAGAAGCAAGATATCAAAGTAGTAAAGTGATGAAATTCATGTGTTGGAGGGTCAACATTTTTCTGTTAATATCGATTGGTTACATTGTAAAAAAAAAATGAGACTGTTATTTCATGCAAAAGAACTTCTCACTGTGTAGAATACTATACTCTGTAATACTATATTCATATTTTGTAATACTATACTGCAATACTGTACTATATTCATACTCTATAATCCTGTACTGTAGATGATACAACCTTTCAGCAAGCAATATGCAGAGGATTCAACCTTTCTTAATGGAAGCAAAGGGGACATAGAATGCTTACTGTTGAAGATCTGACTACAGCTTTCAGTATGGATTACGCCTCAGTGTAGAAAAAAATGAAGATACTCACATCTGAACCAATAAATAACACCATGATACATGGAGAAAAGATTGAAGTTGTCAGAGACTTCATTTTTCTTAGGTGCACAATCTATAATCCCCATGGATGCAGCAGTCAAGAAATCAAATGATGTATTGCAGTAAGCAAATCTGTTTCATAAGATCTCTTTAAAGTGTTCAAGAGTAAAAGTATCAGTTTAAGGAATAAGGTGCACCTAACCAAAAATATGGCATTTTCATTTGTCTCCTTTGTATGTGAAAGTTAGATAGTTAATAAGGAAGACCTTAGAAGATTCGATTCATTTGATTTACGGTGTTGGAGGAGAATATTAAAAGTACCAGGGACTTCCAGAAGAACTAACAAACTCTGTTGGAAGAAGTACAGCCAGAATCTTCCTAGAAGCCAGGATGGTGAGACTGCAACTCTTATATTTCAGACATATTAGAAGGGACCAGTGTCTGGAGAAGGACATCATGCTTGGTGAAGTGGGGAGGTCAGTGAAAAAGAGGAAGATCCACAAGATGGGCTAACACACTGGCAGCAGCAATGGGCTCAAACATAACAATAATTGTGAATATGGTGTAGGACTGAGCCACTCTGGGGGAGAAAGAGAAGACTTTTTGCTCCCACAAAAGTTTAAAGTCTTATGATTTTATACAGGGTCAGTGTGAGTCAGTGTATGACACTTAACAATACTACATTAATAATAATAATTAAAATAGCTAACCTGACTTCATAATTCATATCAAACATGATAATGCAGTCAGAAAAATCAGTGGAAAATGATGTTTATAATTTCCAGTTCTCCCTCCTGAGCATTGTATTTCATAGGTCCTCAGCAACAGAAATATGCCATGTAATAAAAACACAAAAAATATGACATTTGTTTGGCTATATATTTTTTTTAATTTAAAAAACATAGTAGGTTCTGGAATGAATTTCTGGGGAAAGAATGGAATGAGTTTTAATATTGGCTTGAAGGTATATTTATACTTTATAATATTTATTACATAGGCTCATCTAATAAAAAAGTCAAATATTTAGAACTGAAGGCTTTGTAAACTTACTTAAAGCATGCCAAGTGAATTGCAGTAAAGTGAATTGTTTTCAAATGGACACATTTACTTGATAAATTTGCCAGAGGTATCCATTGTGGATACCTGGTGTGGTTCTATAGGATAAGCACTGGACTGCCAGGTCAGTTTGAGCTCCAAGGTAGGCAGGTCAAACTCACCAGCTGCTCCTTGTGAACCCTATAGAGGATTGCTATGAGTCAGAACTGACTCAACGACTTTTAACAACAAATCCATTGGTACAATATCCCTAAGGTAAAGTGAATAAATAAGAGTGATTCAAAATGTAAGTAACTAATAAAATATCTTCCATGTTTTAACTCCGTATCAGTAACTGACTAGGATCTATTACTTCATCAACTCTGAGTACTTTAAAAGGTTGGTGAAATATATCATAATCAACTGTATATAGTGAAGGTATGGTTTAAAAAATGCATTCTATAATTCTTTACATCTATTTAGATATACTAAGAATTCATGGTGGATGTAAAGATTGTTTTTTGAAGTGCAGAGAAATTTCAGTAACAACATGATGTGGCACTGTGGATTAATGGGCTGGACTGCAAAGTTGGTTTTGAACTGCAAAGTCAGAGATTCAAACTCACCAGTTGCTCCTCAGAAACCCTATACAAGGTTGACATGGGTCGGACGGACTCGAAGCCTCTTAACAACATAACAACACAGTATTACTGCCCATATCTGATCCTGAATGTCTAGCCTTACGTTTCCATACTAAAAATTATGTTTTAGATAAAAAGATTTATAAAACATATATAAGATTTTATGTGAATGTAAATATAATTTAATAAATTATAATTTTGCTTTATATGATATTATAAACACAAAGCCTCCAAATGACTTGTTAGTCTTACTTGGTAGTGGGGTACATGCTCCTCTCATTAAATCTGAGCCCTGGGATGGTTTTATCGATGGACTATGACAGAAGTAATTTTTGACTGGTTTCTGTGCCACAGAGGTTTAACATACTGTCAACTCCTGTCTCCTTTCCCCTGGGATGCTAACTCTTGGACTCAAGAAAGTCCTGATGAAAGGGTTTCAAGAAGTTGTTGTTATTGTGAAATGCCATAGAGTTGGTCCCGACCCATAGCGACTCTATATAGAGTTTTTGAGGAGCAGCTGGTGAGCTTGAACTGCCAACTTTGCAGTTCAAATGGCTTTGCAGTCTGGTACATTAACCCATAACACTACAGTTTCAAGAAGAAGACCCAATAAGAGCCAGCAGTGTCACACTAGGGCTCAAGAAACACTATACATGATGATAAGTTAAAAAACAAAAATATAAATCTATCTATGTACATACATTTATTAAGGAGCTCTGGTAGCGTAGTGGTTACGAATCGGGCTGTGAACCTGAAGGTCAGCGGTTCGAAACTACCAGCTGCTCCGCGGGAGAAAGATGAGGCTTTCTACTCCCGTAAAGATTTACACCCTCGGAAACCCTGTACAGGGTCGCTATGGGTCGGAACTGACTCGACGGCACTTAACAACAACATACATTTATTATATATGTGCATATATTCATTTATGAACAAACATACATAAGTATAAAGTCATATAAAGTTGATTGAGGGATGTACTCTAAAATGACAGAAAGTGATTACCTCTGAGGAGCATTAAGGGATTGTTGTTGTTGTTAAGTGCCATCAAGTTGATTCCATCCCATAGTGACCCTGTATAGGGTTTCCAAGGAGCAACTGGTAAGCTTGAACCACCAACCTTGCAGTTCAAATGACTTTGCAGTCTGATGCATTAACCCCCAGTCAGTTGCGTTAACCCACACAGAGAGTGTTTAATGGACGAGCGAATGGACTCTTGGTGTGGCACTGTACAATAAGCACTGGGTTGCTAACAGAAGGCTGGTAGTTCAAATCCACCGACTGCTGCTTGGAAACCCTCCACAAGGTTGCCCTGAGTCAGAACTGACCTGACAGCACTTAACAACAACAAAATGGATGATCTGGGGAGCACTATAGCTGTATAGAATAAATACTACACTGCTAACCACAAGGTCGGTGGTCCAAGTCCCCCAGCTGCTCCCTGGGAGAAAGATGAGACTTTCTGCTCCTGTGTAGATTTACAGCCTCAGAAACCCTATACAGGGCTGTCGTGAGTCAAAACTGAGTTGACGGTACCAACAGCAACAAGAAGAACAGAGCATCTGAGGAGCAGTGATAGTTCCCTGGCAGATCTCCTCTTCTAGGTGCTTGACGGAGATTCAATTCTTGTCTAGTACAGCCACCACCTGTCTGCCAGTGGAGCCTGACTTGCTGCTATGATGTTGAACAGGTTTGGATGCTCCTTTCAGAGTAAGCTGGGCTGGGAAGAAATGCTTGGTGACCAACTTCTGAAAAATCAGTCGATGAAAACCGTAAGAATCCCATTCTATTGTGCATGCAGTCATCATGGGTCAGAGGCCTGAATCAATGGGAAACAGCAACATGTTCTACCTAACTAATTAAAAAGTGAAAGAAAGAAAAGAATCTCCAGCATTAACTGTAACAAAGGGTGTGTTTCCACCTACCCTCATTGGAGCTAAGAAATTGTTTCTTCGAACTGCCCAGGTATCATACATAACAGTTCCTTCCCCGTGCCACATTACTTGGGGCATGGACAATTAGTAATGCATGCATCTAGCTATCATGCCCCTTTTAGGCTAAGATTATGCAAATATGACATAATTATGCCAATTTTCCTACTACTTTTCCAAGAAAAATCAAGTCTTGTTTCATCAATTTCCTCATTTTCACTTATTGTTTTTGAATGTAATTCTGTTATTACTGCCAACACAGAGAAAGTTGTCAAATAATTCTTTGGAAAATGTTTATAAATGCCAGCATTTTACACCATTGTTCCTCTCTACCAATTGTACATATTGTCACTGTGACTTTTCCATTGTTATAATTGCTACTCAGTAAGAGGAAAAGAGAAACATCACGTTATCCAAGATCATTTTGCCATGTGTATAAGTCTATTTCATTTGTACTCAATGTTCTGAAATGGACTATTTATAGACAACTCCAAGGGAATTGCGCTTTGAAAAGAGTATTTGTAAATGTTCATCATTTGGGAAGCATTTATTGAACACCTTTCATCTGTATAAAATATGTTCTAATTGTTCCACAAAGGTTATGAGCAAAGAAGTTCAATCTCTGGCCTCAAGTAAGTTTGAATTCATTGAAAAGATCTAGGATTACTGATGTCTCTGAGGTAACTCTTTATTTAAATGTAATTGTTGCTTACTTAAAAAATATTCACTCTCATCTCATGTGCTATTAGACTCTCTAGATAAATCGGGAACAAAATAAAACACTTAAAACAAAATCATCCCTGGCTTCATGGAGTTCATGCTGTCCTTGGACAGATGGGCAACACAGAAATTTAAATAAATAGTAATAGTATTTACATTGCATTATATATTTCAAGGTAAATGCTATAAATGGGGGTAAATAATCAAGACTTGCGAGTACAGATGAAAGGGAAGTTGTCTAGTGCATGAGTGTAGTTTTTAATAGATGGGTGAGTGTTATCCTCAATAAGGAGGGGAATTTGAAGAAATTGATAAGGGAATTAATCATACAGCTATCATGAAAAGAGATCCCAGGATAAAGGAACATGGGAGTCCATGTCCTAAGGCAAATATTATTCTTGCTCTGTTTGAAGAATCACAAAAAGTGCAGAGCAAATGATGGTGGTAGAAAATGAAGTGGCAAGCAAACAAGTGAGACCAGATCTTATAAGTCATTAAAAAGACTATTGTGTTTCTTCTGAGGAAAAGAATGATTTGAGCAGAGATTTGACATTAAATGCTTAATAACATTACTTTGGCTACTGTGCTACCAATAGACCATGAGGTAACAAGAATACAATTATTAAATTAGAAAGTTGTAATAACTCAGAGAAAGTTGATGGTATTTAGGGCAGATGATGACAAAATATATTTTGAATATAATTTGAAGGGAGATTTGACAAGAATCCTTGGAGGTATAAGAGAAGATTCCCTGGAGGTATATGATTTGGCTAGACCACCTGGAAAGATGAGGATGCCATCAATTTAAGTAAGGAAAACCATGGTTAGAGGATGTTCAATAGGGCAAATCATGAGTTCAGATTTGGACTTACTGAGTTGTTCATGTTGATTAGCTATATAAGTAGATATCAGATGGAGAGTTTGATATGGTCTTTCTGTTAGTGGCAGTGGATTCATGTCTGAGTCATGATGACCGTGATGTAGAACAGTATAAAACATTGCTCATCACTCCATCCTCTTCACAATCTTTGACATATTTGAACCAATTTTTGCAGGCACCTTAACAATTCATCTCACAGAGAATTTCCCTCATTTGTACTGCCCCTCCACTTTACCAAGCATGATGTCTTCTTCTGACAATTGGTCTTTCCTGACAAGGTATCCTAAGTAAGCAAGATGAAGTCTTATTAGCCTGACTTCTAAGGATCTTTCTGGCTGTACCTCCTCCAAGATATATTTGTTATATTGTTGTTGTTAAGTACTGTAGTTTCAGTTCCCTCTCATAGTAACCCTGTCTAGAGTTTCTGAGGAGTAGCTGGTGGGTTTGAACCACCAACCTTGCAGTAGACAGTCCAGTGCTTATCTTATAGCACCACACAAGCCTGGAATTCAGAAGTGGTGACTTACCTGTAGGTACAAATTTTTTATTCAGCAGCATATAGATGCTATGGCAAGTCATAAGATTCTATAAAATTATAAAAAGAGTAATAATATGGTCAAGCACATGGCCTGGGCTCTCTACCAGATAAGGACAGGGAGAGGAAGAGTAACTAGCAAAAGAGCCGGAGAAGAAGCGAACAAAGGAGAGAAAACAAAACAGGTCAAGTGAAGAAAGTGTCTTAAAGAGGAAGAAGTGACCAATTGCTTCACATTCTGTATACTGACAATCATGAAGACTAAACAGTTATTATTGCATGTAGTAACACGGAAGATGTTGACACCTTTGACAAGAATACTTTGGATTGTGTGGTGTAGACACAAACCTGGCTGGAGTGAACGTCAGAGAGAATGGGGGCACTATAGATGATCCTTTCAAGAAGATTTCCTACATAGGGGAACAATATCACGAGAAGGTAAATGAAGGGGAAATTTGGATCAAAGGACTGATATTTTAGAAATATGTTTTTATGCTAATAATAATGATCCAATGGAGAGGAAAGAATGGTGCTGAAGAGTGAAGTTAAAAGTCCTAAAGTAGAACTGAATAGAAAAGAGGAGTGCACAGGTAGAAGGAATTATATTGGGTACGGACAGAAGTAGTCCATCCAGTAATGGAGAGGACACAGAAGGAAGTTGCTAATGGCTTGTTGCTGTGTGCCATCAAGTGGATTCTGACTCATAACTACTCTCTATAGGGTTTCCAAGAAGTGGAACTACCAACTTTGTGGTTAATCGTCCAACGATTAAGCGGAGGCTGCAATCTGTGGAAATCTTTCCTGAATATTTCATTTTGTCTCAGTATGGAAGAAAGTGAAGTCAGTTACTCTTGAGATTAGAGGAGTTGGTAGAGGAATTTAAAAAAGAAAGGGCAGAAAGAGGCATCTAGGTCAGTAGAAAGGATGAATCGGGGTAGAAGGGAATTGGCTATATTTAATATTGACCATGTTGCGTTGTATGAGATAAAAACACATCTTGTGAACAAGGTTGAATTTAACTAAGGTTGCAGTTTGCCAAGACAGCTTGCATAAGAATGAAAGGACAAGGAAGCTGAGGATGAATGCAACAATGTAAGTACAGTGAAGGAGACACATAAGGATAAATAGCTTCACACAATCATATGTGATGTGTAGATATGTGTAGAATAGATTTTTTTGAAGTTTAAAAAAAAAAACAAAAAACCGAATGACTGACTCAAAGTGATGCTTTTCTTTACAATATATTCAATAGCACAAGTTCCCATGACTCAAAACCTGATGAAGCATCGCGTTTGCAATTATCTTCAATGCCTGTAGTGCAATCTTTCCATTTGATGTAAAGGTGACATATAAAGCTTTTAAAATTTTACTTTTTCTTTTATTTTTAAAACAATGGCAGTCCTCTGGAGCCAAATCTAGTGAGTTAAGTGAGTGATAAAGCCATGTAATTCTATTTGGGGGTCCCAAATGAGGTGCGATTACAAATTAATGAGACTTATTTCCTTGAATGACTCATAAACTGGCTCTGAATACAATTCCAAAGGAAGAGTTACATAATTCCCAATCAGGGTCAACATAATCAGGAAAAGGCTTCTGGAAAGAGTGAGCTTTAAACTGAGTATATGAGAAGAATGGAAAGTTCATGGATGGCCAGAAATGAGGAATGACCTCAACAGGTACTATTTACATTTCTACAGTTTAACTTTTCATTGTTATCTTGTTTGCATATATCACCTTTCATTCTTAAAATATGTAAAGTCAGTAGCATCAAATCTCTGCTGTATAAAAAGTATCAGGTTTTCTGTTTCCTCACTACTCTCAATTTATAAATGAGGAAACCAAGGTCTCTAGAACCATTTAAATTTAAGAAACTTGTCCAAAATTACAGAAATAATGAGAAAAAATGATGTCTAACACAAGTTCTTCCTGGTCCTAATTCAGAGTGTTCTTTCCCAAACAGACCTGGTTCACAAAACTTGGCAGAAAAGGAGCTGAGGCCCAGCAAACTGCACAAAAGAGTTGATTCTTGGTTTCCCTCGATCACTTGTTTAATACATATTTTGTTTTGTTTTTTTAAAACATACGTTGTTGTTGTTAAGTGCTGTCATGTCAGTTCTAACTCATAGCAACCATGTTTAGGGTTTCAGAGGAGTCACTGGTAGATTTGAACTGCTGACCTTGTGGTTCAAACTGACCTCGTGATCCAGAGCATTATCCTGCAGTGACATATAGCGCCTCCACAGAGAGTGAAAAGCGAACTGTTTTCCTCAATAAATGTTCTAGATCAATGGTTTTCAGTTGGGGATGATTTTGCCTCTGAGTTAATACATGGAGACATTTTTGGTTGACTTAGCTAAGCAAGGGGAGGTTTGCTACTGGAATCTATTGTGCAGAAGCTAAGGAAGCTGCCATCTGTCCAATGTTGTGCATCAAAGACCCTAAAACCAAAATGTTCTGGCTTTAAATGTCAATAGTATTGAAAAGTCAATAGTATGGAGACCCATACTCGAGATCAAGAAGAAACAAGGAATGGGTATATATGGGAACATAAGGAGCTCTGGTAGCGTAGTGGTTATGAATCGGGCTGCGAACCTTAAGGTTAGTGGTTCGAAACTACCAGCCGCTCCGCGGGAGAAAGATAAGGCTTTCTACTCCCGTAAAGATTTACACCCTCAGAAACCCTGTACAGGGTCGCTATGGGTTGGAACCGACTCGACGGCACTTAACAACAACAACAAGGGCACCATATCAGCAGTTCTTACATATATAGAGCATTTCTATAACAATTTGGAAAGTCAGAGACATGAATGAAATGGACCCATAGGAACTGAGTTATTAGGAGCTACTTACACAGGAGTACATTTGTGCATATTCTCTGAACATCATAGCCACTATTTCTAAGTTACACATTATGTATAGTTATTTTTTAAAGAACACATTAAAACTTTGGAACTTTGTCTGCCTCAGTATAATGGCATTTTTATTTAGACTGGAAGACAGCCCAGGCCAGGTGTGAATTATGTTGAAGGAAGATGGTATTTATTGGTCGTAGCATCTATAGTAGAGTGGAGTTAAGAAAGGATAAAGGCAGGCAGATCAATTAGGAGAAAAACCGAACGTTACCAAGAATAGCCTCATTTGAAAAAGTCAGAGGCCCCTATGAGACATGATTCTGTCAAGCACCTAGTTCAGAAATTAAAGAAAATATCAAAATATAAATGAAATCCCAAACCTGGAAAATGTAAAATTAAATCTATTTCTATTACCTTCCTAAATCGAAACTATCATTTTTACCAAATTGATTTTTTTTAAGTATATTAGGAAACACGTTAGGTAGGGACTTACAAATATAATGTGAATTGTAATGATTGCCATAAGAATATAAGCGCTGCTAACATGTCCTATTTTGAGATTTTATTTTCCATTTAGGATGGAGAACATTTTATGCCTTCCTTGGAAATTGTTAATTAATTTTCAACATATAGATCCTTTTAAGTGTTAGTATCATTAGTTCTATCTTTCATATTTATAAATGCAAACAGCAGCAAGTGAATTTGTTTCCCAAAGCTGTATTTTAGAACTTACCAGATTGCAGGGCTAGTGAAAATTGATTTTCCCTCACCTTGTGGTAGGTGCATGCAGTTTTTCTTTTCCAAGGGGAAGCACCTGTAATCAATTGATGAACTGCTGTTTGTGAATCCAACTGTCATGGGGGTTGTACAGTAGCAAAACCCTCATTAACATGATAGAAATGTGCCTGCAAATTCATCATTGCTATGCAAATTCTGAGCTACTTGTTTTAGCCTTTGCAGATTATTTTTTCCAAAAAGATAAACCCAATTTTTAGAACTAGATTTCTTGACCCTTACTCAAATGAATACTACCATTTGGTTGATGACTAAGACATATGGTTATATTCCTTCCTTCTCTGTCAGCTAACAGCAATTTTCCAATTTCCTCTCCCCAAAATAAAAACATAAAATAAAACAAAAAACCTTTGCTGAGTCTTGCAAAAGGTGTTGAATCTAAGAGCTTGCTCAATTGAGGTATTGTTTTCAATAATATCCTTCATTGTCACAGTGGGTATGTGCCATCTGAGGCAATTTCTGTTTAAAAAAAAAAAAAAAGTGATAGAAAGCGATTCATCGTGAAGTGTTCTGGAAAATTCTATAATTGTGTACAATTGTTGTTTTCACAAAGTTCCATAATGTATCTTCATAATACAAGGCTGTAGCACTGGATAGAAGACACTTTTTGTTCTTTAAGTGACCTAACAAGAGGATCTTGTATTATCATTCATTTTCAGAAGAGGACATAAAGCCCCAAGATGGAACTCACTGCCAAGAAGTCAATTCTGACTCATGGCAACTCTATGTAGTGCGTCTGAGACTCTGAACCTTTACCCGAGTTGTTACTGTTGTTAATTGTCATCGAGTCAGTACTGATTCACAGCGACCCTGTATAAGGTCCCCTAAAAGCACCTGGTGGGTTGTAACTGTCAACCTTGTGGTTTGCAGTCCAGTGTGGATCCTACAGTGCCATACCAGGAGTCCTTTTACCAGAGTTTTGTTGTTAAGTACCGTTGAGTTGGTTCCGGCCCATAGAAAACCTGTATAGGGTTTCCAAGGAGTGGCTAGTGAGCTTGAACCGCTGACCTTGCGGTTCAAACTGACTTTGCCGTGCAGCGCATTAACCCACAGCGTCAAACCAGGACTCTTTTA
>NW_006408547.1:6057469-6072496 GCF_000296735.1 Chrysochloris asiatica | reverse complement strand
GGCTAGTGAGCTTGAACCGCTGACCTTGCGGTTGAAACTGACTTTGCCGTGCAGCGCATTAACCCACAGCGTCAAACCAGGACTCCTTTACCAGAGTAGACAACCTCATCTTTATCCCATTGAGTGCCTGGTACGTTTGAAGAGCTGACCAATGATTAGCAATTCAAAGCTTATTCCCACAACATCATCAGTGCTTCCTAGAAGAGGATGTTGTTGTTGCTGTTAAGAGCCGTTGAGTCTGTTCTAACACATAGCCACCCTGCACAGGGTTTCTGAGGAGTGGCTAGACTTGCCTTTAGCAACCCAGTGCTTATCCTACAACACCACACCAGTCCTCCAGACAAGGACATAGGGCCTGGAAAAAAACAAAAACCAAACCTACTGCCCTTGAGTCAATTCTTACTGATAACAACCATTTGAACAGACTAGACCTGCTCCACAGAGTTTCCATGGTTATAATCATTATAGAGCCCTGGTATGGTACTGGAGGATAAAGCACTGTACTGGTAACCACAAGGTCAGTGGTTCAAGCACACCAGCTGTGCTCAGAAATTCTATAAAGGTTCTTTATGAATTGAAACCAGCTCAACAGCACACAACAATTACTGCAGAAACAGAACGGTATATCCTTTTTCTTCCAAGTGGCTCTTGAGTTTGAACAACTGACCTTTCAGTTTGAAGCCCAGTTTGTAATCACTATACCACAAGAGCTCACAGTTTATGAAAATTTTCAAAGCTCACCCATCTAGTTAGTGACAGTTGTAACTTGAATCCAGATGCTGCCACCTGCCCAGAACCCTATCCCCAGCCTCCCACTGCCTTATAGTAACCCCATATAGGGTTTCTGACGCTATAAATGTTTATAGGAATACAAAGCCTCATCATTGTCCATCAGAATAGCCAAGGCTCCTCCATCCCCATGGGCACTGAAATGTATCTCACAGTAATTTATTCTGTGAAATGGTAAAGCTACAAAGCTAACTAGTTGCTAAGCATTTTCCATTTGCTTAGTTTGGGAAATTATTTGTCTCCACATAAATCTACTCCAAACAAATGAAATACCCAATAATGTTTGGATAAACCGAAATGCTTGCATTTTCTTCAAAGAATTAGTTTTACAACCAGTAAACTTTTAATAAATACTACTATGTATACTGGAGTCCTGGTGTGGCACTGTGGATTAATGCGCTGAACTGAAAAGTTGGTTTGAACAGCAAGGTCAGTGGTTCAAGTTCACCAGCTACTCCTTGGAGACCCTATATAGGATCACTATGGGTTGCAGCCAATTCAATGGCACTTGGCAACAACAACAAATCATGTATACTGTACCAGGAAGAAATGGATGACATTCATTCTTTTTTGGTAAGTGCCCTCAAGTTGGTTTAAAGTCCTTGCTACTCTGTATAGGATTTCTATGGAGAAGCATGGAGAAGCAGGTGAGTTTGAACTACTAACCTTGTAGTTAGCAGTTCAATGCTTATCCTCTAGTGCCATACTAGGACTCAACCTTTTTAGAAGGTAGCATGTGATCAAGAGTATATGGTAGTAAAGAAAGAAGTCTAAGCTATACTGAAGGCATTAGTAATAAACAAGTATCCAGGAATTGACAGAATATTAATTGAAATGTTTCAACAAACTGATGCAGGTCTGTAAGCATTCATTTAGTAAGTAGTCTACGCCAAAAAAATTGGGAAGACAGCCAGTTTACAGGCCAACTGACTGCAAGAAATCTAAATTTGTGCCCATTCTCAAAAAAATGGACCTTACAGAATGTGGAAATAATTGAATGCTCAAGTAAAATTTTATTACATTTAAGTAAAATATTGTTGAAAAGAAGTTAAAAATGCTTGCAGCCATATATTGACAGAGACCTGCTGGAATTTCAAGCTGGGTTCAGAAGAGGATTTGGAATAAGAGATATGTATCGTTGCTGGTGTCAGATGGATCTTGTGTGAAAACTGAGAATAGCGTAACAGCATATAGATGTTTACTTTTGTTTTATCGACTATGCAAGCAAAGGTATGGGGAGAATGGGAATTCCAAGACACCTAATTGTGCTTATGTGGGACCTGTACATACAACTAGTAGCAGTGATTAAAACAGATTCTGTGTGGTTTAAAACCAGACAAGTGTTGTCTCCTTTCACCATACTGATTCAATATTCGTGCTGAACAAATGCTCACAGAAGCTATACTATATGAAGAAGAACATGATACTGGAGTAAGACCCATTAACAATCTGTAATATACAGATAGCACAACCTTGCTTGCTGAAAATGAAGAGAACTTAAAGCCCTTACTGATCAAGATCAACTCATTGTTTAAAAAAATAAATAAAAATCCTCACAACTGGACCAATAAACAACATCATGATAAATGGAGAAAAGGTTGAAGTTGGCAAGGATTTAATTTTACTTGGATCCATAATCAATGCTCCTAGGTGCAGCAGTCAAGAAATCAAATGATATATTTTATTGGACAAATCTGCTGCCATCCACCTCTTTAAAGCCTTAAAGAGCAAAGAGACCACTTTTAGGATAGGCATGCTTGAATCAAGCCATTGTATTTTCAATTGCCTCATATGCCAGTGAGAGTTGGACAATGACTAAGGAAGAACGAATGCATTTGAGTTGTGTTGGTGAGGAATACTGAAAGTACCAAGGCTTCCAAAGAAACAAACTTAGAAGTATGACCAGAATGCTTCTTGAAAGCCAGGATGTCAAGACTTTTCTGCCTTGTGTATTTTGGACATGTTGTCAAGAGGGACCAGTCCCTCAAGAAAGACATTAGGCTTGGTAAAGTAGAAGGTCAACAAAAAGAGAAAGACCCCCAACAAGATGAATACAGTGGCTGCAACAATGAACTGAAGCATATCATTGTGAGGTTGGTGCAGGACCACGTAGTGATTTATAGTGTTGTGCCCAGGGTCACCATGAGTTAGAACTGACTCCATGGGACCTCACAACAGCAGCAATCATTCTCAACACTAAGTATACCATGATGAATATGGCAGAGCCTCAATCCTCAAGGAATTTGTATACTAGTTGGAAAACATGGGTATGTATTTACAAGAAATTGTGCTATATCTTAAATAGAAGAATGTGATTGGTTCAGCGTTGAAAAACAGGAGGGATGTTCAGTTATATCTGAGAAGAAGTCCCCCAGGTGCAGCAATGATGTCGATGTAGGTTTTTTTTTAATGTGAACTGAGTCAAAGTTTACAGACAAGATCATCTGTTTTACATTCAGAATGCTGATATATTTGAATGGTTTTACTAGTTTTCTAGTTTACCACCCTCAAAGTTTGCTATATAGGTTTCTAACCTTAGGTTCTAACAGAGATATTATCAAGACACTGTGACACATTTATTTTTTCTTTCTTTGTTTATCATATTAGACATCAAAGTTCAAATATTTCACTCCTTTCTATCTTCCAAATTCTTGGTAGCATTTGCATAAAAACTCTATAGAAAAGGCTAATTCTTATTGTTGCTGTAAAATTTTTGAGTAATTAATATGTACTACAAAAGAGTATATGGAGACAAAGGAGATTAAGAGAAACAAGTGACTCTGGATGGGGCAAGGATTATGAGGGATTGCAGGGATTGAAGGAAATGCAGACCAAGAGCTGGGTGGTGAACTTCTGGAGAAGGTACATAGAACAGAATAGAGTCCCACTGTGAGATCCAAGGAAGGACAACCACTGAATGCTCAGGAACCTCATGAGAATTGAGCTACTGTCTCCATCCATGAGTACCTCCCCTACTTCTTCCAGGAACCAAGAAATTCTCCTGCTTCTTTTGGCCATTAGTGAAGACTTCTTTGTTGGTTTCTGGCATGTCCCTTGTAACTGTATACTAGAATGATATCAGTTCATGTTTTAAAACTTTGCTTTGAGATAGCAAAATTTAATGGTGAGGACAACCCTGTTCTCCAACATGAACATCACATTAACCAATTCCCATGACTTTGTTGTTGCTGTTGTTAGGTACCATCAAGTTGGTACCAACTCAGAACAACCCCATACACAAAAGAATGCAACACTGCCCAGTCCTGCACTAACTTCACAATCCTTGCTACGTCTGAGCCCAATGCAGCTGCCACTATACCAATCCATTTCATAGGGGGTCTTCCTCTTTTTCTCTGACCCTCCACTTTACCAAATATGATATCCTTCTCCAAGGACTGGGCCTTCATGATAATATGTCTGAAGTATGAGAGATGAAGTCTGGTAATCCTGGCTTCCAAGGAGCACTCTGGCTATACTTCTTCCAACACAGATCTGTTTCTTCTTTTGGCAGTCTATGGTATTTTCAATATTCTCCTCCAACACCATAACTCAAATGTGTCAATTCTTCTATGCTCTTTCTTGTTCACTGTCCAACTTTCACATTAATATGAGGTTATTGAAAATAGCATGGTTTAGATCAGGAACACCTTAGTGTTCAAACTGGCATCTTAGCTCCTGAACGCTTTTAGAAGGTCTTGTGCAATAGATTTGCTGAATGAAATACGTCATTTGATTTCTTCATTATTGCTTCTGATTATTAATAGTTGATCTGAGCAAAATGAAGTCTTTGACAACTTCAATCTTTTCTCCATTTATATGGATGTTGTTTCTTGGTCCAGTGGTGAGGATTTTTGTTTTCTCTACGTTGAGATGCAATCCATACCTAAGTCTTTAATCTTCATCAGTAAGTATTTTAAGTCCTCTTCATTTTAGCAAGCAAGGTTGTATCATCTGTATATTGTAGGCTGCTAATGAGTTTTCCTCCAATCCTGATGACACCTTTTTCTTCATGTAATCCATCTTCTTGGATTATTTGCTCAGCATATAGACTGAACAAGTACAGTGAAAGAATACAACCCCAGCACACACCTTTCCTAATATTAAACTATTCAGTGTTCCCTTGTTCTGTTAGAACACTTGTCTGTTGGTCTATGCACAGGTTTCTCATGAGCACAATCAACAGTTACAGTACACTCATTCCCCAGAATTTTGTCCACAGCTTGTCATGATCCACACAACTGAAACATTTTGCATAGTCAATAAAGCACAGGTTCTATCTCTCTGATATTTTCTACTTTCATGCAAGAACCATCTGATATCAGTAAAGAAAGATATTCCTTGTTCCATGTCCTCTTCTGAATTCAGCTTGAACCTCTGGAAGTTCTCTGTCAATATATGGTTGAAGCCATTTTTGTATTATCTTTAGTAAACTTTTACTTGCATGCAATATTAATGATATTATCTGATGATTTCTGCATTCCATTGAGTCACCTCTCTGTGGAATAGGCACAAATACGGATCTCGTGCAGTCAATTGGCCAGGTAGTAGGCTTCCAAATTTCTTGGCATAGATGAGTGAGTTAAGAGTGTTGCATCAATATGTTGGAAGAATTTAATTTGCATTCCACCCATTTCTGGTGCCTTGTTCTTTGCCAATGACTTCAGTGCACCATGGATTTCTTTCTTACAGACCACTGGCTCTTGATCATATGCTACCTCTTGAAATGGTTAAAAATCAACTATTTCATTTTGGTACAGTGACTCTATGTAGTCCTTCCATCCTCTTTTGATGCTTTCTGCATTATTCAATATTTTGAGCACAGAATCCTTCAGTGTTGAAAGTTAAGTCTCGAATTTTTTCTTTAGTTCCCTCAGCTTGAGAAATGGTGAGCATGTTCTTTCCTTTTGGTTTTCTAACCCAGGTCTTTGCATATTTTGTTAGAATATTTGACTTTGCCTTCTTGATCTGATCTTTGAAATATTCTATTCAGCTCTTTGCCACCTCATTTCTTCTATTTGCATTAGCATCTCTACATGGGAGAGCTAGTTTCAGAGTCTCTTCTGACTTCCATTTTGATCTTTTCCTTCTTTTTTGTCTTCTCAATGACCTTTTGTTTTCTTCCTGTAGGATGTTCTTGATTCATCCCACAATGCTTCTGGTTTATGGTTTTTAGTGTCTAATGCATCAAAGTCTATTCTTGAGATGATCTCTAAATTCAGGTGGTATATGTTCAAGGTCATATTTTGGCTTGCATGGACTTCTTTTAATTTTCTTCAGCTTCATTCTGAACATGCATATGAGTAATTGGTGGCCTTTTCCATAGTCTGGACTTGTTTGGGCTGATGATATGGAGCTTTCCATCATCTCTTTCCACAGATGTAGTTAATTTCATTTCTGTGTGTTCCACTTGGTGACGCCCATTTATATTATCTTCTTTCATGTTTTTTCAAAAAGGTATTTGCAATGAAGTAGTCATCGATCTTGCAAATTTCTATCATGTACTCTCCAACATCATTTCTATCACCAATGTCATATTTTACAACTACTGATCCTTCCTCTTTGTTTATAATATTTGCATTCCAATCACCAATAATTATCAATATAAATTTCATCATCACTGACTTTAGAGGCTGGTGTGTACAGGTGAATAAAATTGGTATTAACTTGTCTTTCTTGTAGGTGTATGGATATTATCCTCTCAGAGACAACGTTATACTTCAAGACAGATCTTAATATGTTTTTTTAATGATGAATGTGATGCCATTTCTCTTCAATTTTTCATTCCTGGCATAGGAAACCATGTGACTGTCAGAATCAAAATTACCAGTACTTGTTCATTTCAGCTCACTAATGCTTAGGACATTGATGTTTATGCATTCCATTTCATTTTTTGGCAATTTCCAACTTTCCTTGATTCATACTTTGTACACACCGTATTCTGATTATTAATGGGTATTTCCAGCTGTTTCTCTACATTTTAAGTTCTACGTCATCAGCAAATAAAGGTCCTGAAAGCTTTACTCCATCTGTGTCAACGTGGTCAACTCTACTTTGAGAAGGCCGCTTTTCCCCATTCGTATTTTATTGCCTTCCAATCTGAAGGGTTCATCTTCTGGCACTGTATCTGACGATATTCTAGTGCTATTCATCACATTTCAAAATTCAAAATTCTGGTGCTGACAGTGTTCAACTACAAGTCATAAGGTTTTCAATGACTATTTGGAAGTACTCTTTATCTTCTTCTTCCTAGTCTGTCTTTGTAAATTCAGCTTAAATCTGTCCACCATGGGTGACCCTGATGCTATGTAAAATGCCTCTGACATAGCCTCCAGAATCACAGCAACACACAAGCCACCACAGCACGACAATCTGATGGATGCGAGGAAGACACTGGAAACTAGGCAAATGAGGTAAGCTCTGATAGATAACACAATAGCCCAAGTGAAACCAATTATAAAGATCATGCAAGACTGGTACCATTTTGTTCCAAAATCCATGGAATCACTCTGAGCTGGAGGATGACTTGTTGGCAGATCTGGTAGCACAGTGGCTACCAGTAGGGCTGCTAATCTCAAGGTCAGCAGTTAGACACTACCAGTCATTCCACAGTAGTAACAATGAGGCTTTCTGCTCCTATAAAGATTTACAGCTTTGGAAACCTTATGCAAGTTCGATGTGAATCAGAACCAACTCCATGGCATACCAACACCTATGACAACACCACCTCCCAAGGGAGGAAGGTCACAGGTTACACTGAGCTACCTCTTGGCATATATTATCAGTTTGAATAAAACCTGTACTCTTAATAGGTTGGAGTCCTACTGTGGATCTGCAGGATTGCAAACTTCAAGGTCAGTGGTTCAATCCCACCAGCCACTCCTCAGAAATTCTACACAGGGTCACTATGCGTCATAAATGACTCAATGGCACTTCACAACAGCAACAACAAACCACAACTCCATTGGCTAGAAAACAGAATGTTTTAATGACTCACTATGCCCACTTTATGCTTCTCTTTCAACTACGTTGGCTTCTAAAACTAAGACCTGAATATACCATTCAGGATTAGGCTGAAAGTCTTCAGTTATCTGTTATTGTTTGTGAAAATATTTTTGAAAGATGTTGAACTCACAGCGACTGAGTAATTCACTGCATAATACAATCTAGGCCCTCTTGGAATTTTATAATGCAATTTGTGAGTTGTTGGCACTGGATTTCCTAAGTGGGGGGAAAACACTTTAAAAGGAATTATTAACATGGAAACTATGCTACCTGGGATATCACTTTTTGGCATAGCTGTGTATTTCTTCATTGGGTGCTTGTCTCCTGGGAATGAAATGAAAACTGCACAGCAATGCTTTTGTAATCCAGAATATCCTAAAGAATCAGAACCCAAAAAGAATATGACAAGTACCTCCCATTGCCAGAGCTTAAAAAGTAACAATCTGTTTCTTTTTTTTAGTATATTCAACTAATGCATTTGTGACAAACTGCTAAGATTATGTGTCACATCTGCATTGTAAGGAAATGTTGGTTTCATTGTAACTAGAACTGTCATCTTTGACAGTGTGTCTTTAGAATTTTGAAACCTCAATCTAATCATTGGAAAATACAAACATTTATTTTTTAAGATAAAATCTGAATACATGCATAGGAGGGTACATCAAATAGCATTACCACTAGGATTCTAGCTCATATAAGTACTGGTTTATTCCAAGCAAAATGTGTTTAAACATGTCTTGGTGATCACTGGATGACTTCAGACAAAGTGGTCTTAGTAATATACTTGCCTTGGTCTCACTAGGGTTCATTCACAAAAAGATCTATTCAAAACAGTGGCTTCCTAGGGGGTCTGCTGGACCAGTTTAATTCAAGTCAAAGAGGTAGTCCGGAATGTTATGACAACTACTTTGAGGATTCCATGTGGGTACTCTTGAAAGCTTTTTGCAAAGAACACAGGACAATCATGAGATCATTAGTGAAATTATTGGTGAGAATAAGGCCAGGAAAGTTGTATGAATGAAGAATGTTTTCCCATAATGATAATGCACCCACTCATTCATCGAGGGTAGCCAGGGAGGGCCTACCAGAATTTCATTGGGAAATCTATTCTATCCACCCTCCAGCCTTGATGTTGCCCTTTCAGGCCTGTTTTTGTTCCTAAAATTCAAAGAACAATTGAAAGGAACACAACTTAAGTCTCTCAAGGAGCCCAAACGTCCATTTTTATATGGTGTCAATGAAATAGTGCAGAATACTTCAGGGAATGGTAAGAGATATGGAAACATCACATTCAGAAGTGTATAGACCTAGATGAAGAACATGTCAACAAACAACTTCATATTCTGGTATTTTTGTTTGATTATGGTTTCTATGATTTAGTAGCATTATATTTTGGATTTACCCCCTCCCCCCCAGTATAAACACTAGGCTGCTAACCCCAAGGTTGTCAGTTCAAAATCATCACCCACACTTTGGAAACCCTATACAGGGTTGCTGTGAGTCTCAACTGGATCAAAGGTCTTAAAAACAATACTACACATAAGGTATGCTTGCTGAAATTGAAATTAAATAATTAAATGAGTGAAGAATGAATGAATCAATGAATCAAAAGAAATAAAGTAATTAGACTTGGTTCATAATCATGACACGGTATTTTAAAAAGATTCAAATACAAAAGAAAGATTCAAATGCAAAGGAAAGATTCTATTACCAGACCTGTGAGAGGCTTTAGTCTCAAGTAGTTCAAGGAAGCCATGTGATTTCAGCCCTTGGAAGGAGTCCTAACAAGCCTTTTAGTGCTTATAGAGCTTAAGAAGATAATAAAAATAACTAAGGAAGCAGTGGTGGAGACTGGGACAAATTAAAGGAAAACACACTTAATAGTGGTGGTGGTGTGCCGAGGAGTAGATTCTGACTCACGGCGACCCCTTATAGGGTTTCTGAGGCTGTAAATCTTTACAGGAGCAGAAAACCTCATCTTTGTCCGGCAGAACAGCTGGTAGTTTCTAACTCCAGACAGTGAGATGAGCAGCCTAAGTCATAACCTCTATGCTGATAGAGTTCCATGCACACTAAATAGACTGTTACATTCTTAAATTGAATTTTACGTTGTCTTCCTAATCTTTCTCTCTCTCTCTGTCTCTCTCTCTCTCTCACACACACACATGCACACACACTGGCTATGGGGAGGTGCAAGTCAAGTATGTACTTTTTATTTTTCAAACTCTAGGCAGCTAAGCCCCCAAGTACATCACAGCTCCTGGAGGAGATGACTTGCTAAAAGTCCTGCAGTAGCAAAACAGAATGCATTTTATTTACAAGATAGTCAGTGTTGTGAGCACTTCCATGAGTAATATGTAATCTCTGTCCCCCCTTCAATGTACAGACTCCACCCTTCTGTTGTGATAAATCATCAATGACCAGATACAAAGCTCAGGCTGCATCTATCAGACAAAAGAAGGGCATCTTGATGTCTCCTCAGGCTCAGAGACAAATTCAATTGTATTCTACAGCATCCAAATGTTTGACTTTGTCTGCATTCCCTATTGTGCTTTTACAAAACACCTTTGTGAAAAATGCTAATTGATCTTGAGATAGCTGCTATACAGATACAAACAGCTTGTAGTTGTTTAGTCACCAGGGATTCTTAGGGGAAGGGAAGAAGTAAGGTGATTAATGACACTGACAAGGAAGATTTTATCTCAAATGAGATGCTTATGTAAGACAATCTGGCTTTTACAGCTTTCCATTTCTGCTTGTGTTGTTCATTCCAGGTCAGAAAGAAAGTGCATTTGGAGGTGAGATTTTCCTTTGTGCTTTGATTTATTTTATAGCTCTGTTCACTAGCTAAATCCCCAAGGCTCAGATTAGAGGAAAAAGCACTAGACTTGGAGTTGGAAGATCTGTTTGGACCTCAGCTTTGTGAACCTGGGTAAATTAGTTGACATCTCAGAGTCTCAGTGTCTTCATCTGAAAAATTAGTTAAGGATCAATGTCTTGCCTATTTCTGTGTTCTATACCAAAGCCCGAACTGCAGCCAATGAATTGATTTGGGCTCATAAAGACCATGTAAGACAGTAGAACGCCCCTGTAATGTTTCCAAGGCTGCAATCCTTACAACAGCAGACTGCTACATTTTTCTTTCAGGAAGCAGCTGGTAGGTTAAAACAGCAGACCTCTAAGTTTGCAGCTGAGTCCTTAACCATTGTGTTACAAAGGTTCCTGTGCACTACATCGCTGGTTTTTAAATTTCGTTTTTGACTTTTTATCTTGAACTCCAATTAGTTGGGGGAAAAAATCAAGGCTGTGTCTTTGTTTTATAAATACATTATTATTAATATAGCATGTATTTTACTAATTAACAAAAGTAGAAACTTTGGAAAGCTGACATAGAAATGAAAGAAGCTGTAATGATTTCTTTCTACACCCATGTCTCCTGAAACCCACGGTCATTATTTTGGAGACAGTTCTCTGGATGTAATAAATTATATTTCTCTCAATGTGACTTTTTTCTCCTCATACTCTTGATTTACAAGATACAGTCTTGAAATAGCTGCCTCAGCATTACCTGTGAGAAATGCAAAATCTGACGTCTTACCCAGACCTGCTGAATCAGAGTCTGCATTTTAATAAGATCCCCAGGGTATGCACTGGCAGAGAGCACACTGCTTGAAGTCCGCTCTCTTTATTTGACTGTATAAAGGATGTTTGTCTACCATTCAAGACTTTAACAGCAAGCAGTATTAACCAGTCTCTGGATCCTTCCCTGACCACCTCCCACCCTCTGAGTAGAGTTAGATACATTTATATTTCTATTCCCAAGTACCACTATATGCCTCTATTATACTGACAACGTTTGCATACTCACTAGACTCAAAGCTCTGGATGGCAGATTTTATCTTGATCATAGCTGGCCATGTTCTGAAGTTCAGTAACATTCACTAAAATAAAAATTCAAGGAAGACTGTTGTTAGTAGCAAATAAGACTGTTTGAGAGAAGACACCATTTCTTTGTTCATTCCATTCAAGCAGCATAATTTTAACAGCCTCCATATAGAAGTAGATGTTTTAGGCATGCACTATATGGAAAGCCCTGTAGGAAAAGGCACTGGAGTACTAACTGAAAACTCAGCAATTCAAACCCACCAGCCATTCTTGGAAATCCTATACTGGGTTGCTATGAGTCAGATCCGATTCAATAGCACACAACAATATAAAAGAGTGGAGCACTGATCCCCCTACCTTAGGTATCTTGCGGTTTAAAGCGACTTGACTCTGCATAGGGTTTTCAAGGAGCTGCTGGTGGGTTTGAATCTTTGACCTTGGAACTAAATATTCAGTGCTTAGCTCTGGTAGCTTAGAGGTTACAAATTGGGCTGCAAATTTCACGGTCAGCAGTTCTAAACTACCAGCTGTTCCAGCGGAGAAAGATGAGGCTTTCTGCTCCCATAAAGATCTGCAGCCTCGGAAACCCTGTGCAGGGTCTCTATGAGTCAGTTCAGACTCCATGACACATAACAACAACAACCACAGTATCCTACAGCCACAGGAAGAGGGAGCCTTAATTTTCATTCTTCTTCCTTTGTCATCCTGGTCCCCTGCTCCAGTATCAGCATTTAACAGAGTAATAATCATGCCATGGGGGCTCAGGTATTCACTGTTGAGACAGTTGTGGGTCCAGATTGCTTAGGTGACCCATCTAGAAAACGTCCAACAAAATTAGGTTTTTGGTTTCCCTGTAACCCCACCAGAGCTCAGCAAACCCCAAATCCCTATCCTTCTTCCCTTGGACCTCTCACTTAGGGTTCAGCTCTTAATTCTTCAGTGAACTATTTCAGAATACAAAACAGATAGAAACGTACATTTTTCAGTAATGAACCCAAATAATTAGTTTCTATATAAACAATAGCAGAGGGAGCTCTGCAAAACTATTATCATTATTTTCATTTGATACATCTTTATATATATTATTAATGCCTTGGCTCAGTAAAATTTTGTCCAATTACCTACAATAACAAAAAGCTTAAAATGACTTCTCTACCACTACTATAGTGTAGAATTTCAAAGTACCAGGTATTATGACCTAAATGAAAACTACACGCCCAAAAAGAAAGTTAAAAACACACACACACAAAAAAAAAAACCAGTTCACACCATATCTGGTGGACCATCTGTCAATGATAGAAGAATGTATCTCTAAATAAACACATCTAGTTTCAATAGCTTAGAGAAATGTATGCACCTTGCCAGCTGCCCAGCTCGAGCTAAAAAGAGTTTTGCTCTCTGGTTACAAATATAGAAAGGAAAACACAGGGGAAAGAACTGCCCGCACATTCATTCCCTTAGGATACAATGTGAATTTCAAGTTGTTTAGTCACTTACTGTTGTTAAAAGCCATCCAGTTTAGTAGGTTCTGACTCATAGCAACCTTGTATAGTGATTCTGAGGAGCAGTTTGTGGTTTTGAACTGCCAACCTTATGGTTAGTAGTCCAGTGCTTATCCTATAGCACCACACCAGGACTCCAGCAATAATAATGTTACTTTCCTTTACTTCTATTCCCAGCTGGGTCTGATGTAGTCAGGGTTCAGTGCTCTAGATGTTTCTTCTTTAACACTTTGCCTACCATCTATCATTTTAACTCAACATGCGTAAAGTGCCTATTCATAGATTGATTTTACCCCATTTCAGCTGTAGCTTCTTTCTGGACTATTTTTAAAGTTAATTAAGCTAATTTGTGAAAAAGAAGTGTTGATTACACATTTCTTTGTGAACCCCACTCCCTGGAATTGTGCAGTAACAGCCTGCTGGTAACTTCCATGGCAGACTTGTTTTGTTCTCTCGCAATTTTTCCTTCAAGGTTTGGATTTCATTGTCATTGGTTTATATATTTTCTGCCTAATTTCGATGTGTAGACTGTTTGTATTACTAATGTATAAATCTCAGAAGAAAGACTGGTTTGCTAATGGGAACGTTTAACCATACTAGTGTAAATGGTGTGAATATAATTACCATTAAAAGACGGGAGCAGAGAACGGGCAGAATGGTGCACTCATTAATTTCCTTGCCTCTAACAGCCACGTTTCAGATCCAGCTCACAGAGTGAGGCCAAAAGTCATATCAATCTGAGCTGTAAACATTCAGCATAGTGAAATGGGACGTCACAAGGCGACTGAAGGAACAGGCTGCTCTGCCACCATGGTGACCTTGAAGCAACAAAATAGAAATGTTAATTACCATTTGGATTATCATTCTGTAATGATGTCTTTAGTATGGTAATGATGAAATTTTAAATAGAGTTAAACACATTCAATCAGATCCTTAGCAAATTCCACTCTAAATGAGTCTATGAGAATAAAATTTATATAGTAATTTACTTTTAACCAAGTTTATAATAAGTATTGTGTATAAAGAAGCACAAAGTATAAGGTCAAGAATGTATGCTCTTAGTGCCTGTGTTGCACATGCAAGCTTTCATAAGACTGTCTTTAGATCCTATGTAGCCACCACAGTACTGGGAAGCTAATTCCTCCCAGTGGTACCAACTGGATGTTGTGTTCATTTATCCAAACCAGTCAGACACCCATTACACACGCAGTGTTGTCTACAGTGAAAGCTACTTTAACCACTCACACACAACAGACAATTCATCTCAGGCTGTCCTCACAGGCTCAAAAGCTGCCCAGGTGGGATGGAAATATGTCCACATATGCTTATTGCTTTTCACCCCAGTGACCTCCCCTCACATGATTTTGTATTTTACAGCACAAAGTGCAATGCAAAATTTCCCTTCTGATTACCCAAAGATGTGGTCATCAAACATGTAGATGAAAACCTGGAATTGTATCTCTTTAGGCTGCTTACTTAATTACTTACTTGGTTACTCACTGGCTCATTCATTCATTTGGAGGAAAAAAAACCCAAACCAAACCCAGTGCCCTGGAGAAGATTCTAACCCATAATGATATCATAGGACAGAGGAGAACAGCCCGTAGGTTTCCCAGGCTGTCATTTTTAAGGAAGTTAACTGTCACATCTTTCTTTCACTGGTTGGTTCAGACTGTTAACCTTTTGGTGTCCAGAATGATGCCCAAAGAGTGTAGAACAAGCAGTCATAATTATCATTGCTTTTGTAAAAACACTTTTTAAAATTCAATTCCCATTGTATATTTTTAATAAATGATACTTACAGCAACTTATATTGAACATAAAAAGAAATATAAGGAGCTCTGGTAGC
>NW_006408547.1:6053785-6054879 GCF_000296735.1 Chrysochloris asiatica | reverse complement strand
GCGGGAGAAAGATGAGGCTTTCTACTCCCGTAAAGATTTACACCCTCGGAAACCCTGTACAGGGTCGCTATGGGTCGGACCCGACTCGATGGCACTCAACAACAACAACAACATGTGAAAAACTGCAAATATATTTAAATAAATACTTATCTAAAAATTTACTCAATATAACCTTTATGGTTAACTCTACTTTCAGAGGGCAGCTCTTCCCCAGTCTCATTCAGAATGCCTTCCAACCTGAGGGGCTTATTTTCTGACACTATAAGTGACAGTGTTTCTCTGCTATAAATAAGGTTTTCAGTGACTAAATATTCAAAAGTAGTTTGTTTCCTTCTTCCTATTCTGTCTTTGTCTTGAAGGTCATCTGAAATCTGTCCACCATGAATGACCATGCTGGTATTTAAAATACCAGTGGCATACTTTCTGGAATAAAAAAGGAAATGGTTGATGTTCAACCATTTCAAGAGGTAGCATTATGATCAAGAGCTAATGATCCTGAAAGAAGAAGTCCAAGGTGCTTTGAAGGAATTGGCAAAGAAAAAGGCACCAGGAATTGATGGAATGAAAACTTTAAATCTTTCAACAAAGTGAGACAACATGGAGGCACTCACTCATCTATGCCAAGAAATGGAAGATAACTATCTGGCCAACTGATTGGAAGACATCCATATTTGTTCCCCCTTCAAAGAGAGATAATCCAATGGAATGTGGAAATCATCAGACAGTATCACTGATATCCCACGTAAGTAAAGTTTCACTAAAGGTAATACAGAAATGGCTACAATCGAATATTGATAGAGAACTTCCAGAGGTTCAAGAAGTATTTCAAAGAGGACATGGAATGAGGGATATCATTGTTGGCGTCAGATGGATCTTGGCTGAAAGCAGAGAATACCAGAAAGATTTTTACCGGTGCTTTATTGACTACACAAAGGTTTCTTGTGGTTTTATAGTGTGCTTTGCATCGCTGTTCAATTTGTTCATTAGTATTTAGTATCAGAAAGATGTTTACCTGTGCTTTATTGACTATGCAAAGGCTTTCGATTGTGTGGATCATGACAAGTTATGGACAACATTGTGAAGTATGAGTATTC
>NW_006408547.1:6051774-6052577 GCF_000296735.1 Chrysochloris asiatica | reverse complement strand
TTAAAATATCTCAGTAAACTGATGCAGCACTGGAGGGCTCACTTCTCTATGCAAAGAAATTTGGAATATAGCTACCTGGCCAACTGGCTGGAAAAGATGCATTCCTAAGAAAGGTGACCCAATAGAATGGGAAAATAATTTTTAAAATCACTAATATCACTTATCTGGAACATTCTACTGATAATAATTTTTTAATTATTATAGTAGTGCATCTATGGGGAGCTGGCAGAACTGTAAACTGGATTCAGAAGAGGACATAGGATTACAGATATCAGGTGGGATATAATCAAGGTCATAGTTTGGCTTTCATGGACGTCTCTTGCTTTTGTTAGCTTCAATCTGAACTTGCAAATGACCAATTGATGGTTTATCCCACAGTCTGCAGTGAATAATTTCTTGGTCTTGCAAAATTCTGTCATTTGATCTCCAGCATCATTTCTATTACCAAGGCCATATTTTCCTACTATTGAACCATCATCTTTGTTTCCAGCTGTAGTATTCCAATCACCAGTAATTTTCAACGCATTTTGATTGCATGTTTTATCATTTTCAGACTGAAGAAGTTGGTAGAATTCTTCAATTTCATCATTATGGCTTTAGCGGTTGGTGTATAAATTTGAGTAACAGGGCTATTACCTGACCTTCCTTGTATGCATATGGATTTTATCTGTTCACAGACAGCATTGTATCCTAAGACAGATCTTGAAATGTTCTTTTTAACAATGAATGCAATGCCATTTCAATTCAACTTAATATCCTGGTATAGTAAACCATATAACTGTCTAATTCAAAATGGCCAATAG
>NW_006408547.1:6024499-6037526 GCF_000296735.1 Chrysochloris asiatica | reverse complement strand
TTCTGCATCATTCAATAATTTGCCCAGAGAATTTTTCAATAACAAAAGTCGAGGCATAAATTTTTTCTTCAGTTCCCCCAGCATGAGAAATGCTGAACGTGTTCTTCCTTTTTGGTTTTCTAATTTCAAATCTTTGTGTATGTTATTATAGCAGTTGGCTTTATCTTTTCAAGCTGATCTTTGAAATTTTCTGTTCATCTCGTGGACCTCCTCATTTTCTCCATTTGTTTTAGCTTCTCTCCGCTGGAGAGCAAGTTTCAGAGTCTCTTCTGACATCTATTTTGATCTTTTCTTTCTTGTCTTCTTAATGACTTTTTGCTCTCTTCACATATGATGTTCTTGATGTCATCCCACAACTCTTTTGGTCTTCGGTCTTTAGTGTTTAATGTTTCAAATCTGTTCTTCAGATGATCTCTAAATTCAGATGGGATAAATTCAAGGTCATATTTTGGCTCTCGTGGACTTGTTTTCGATTTCTATGTGTTCCATCTAGTGAGATCCATGTGTATAGTTGTCTGTTATGCTGTCTAAAGAAGGTATTTGAAATAAACAAATCATTGGTTCTGCAGATATCTATCATTCATTCTCCACCATCATTTCTATCACCAAGTCCAAATTTTCCAACTACTGGTCCTTCCTCTTTGCTGCCAACCTTTGCATTCTAATCACCAGTAATGAGCAATATATCTTGATTGCATGTTTGATTGATTCCAGATTGAAGAAGTTGGTAGAATTCTTCTGTTTTATCCTCACTGGCTTTAGTGGTTGGTGCATAAGTTTGAATAATAGTGATATTAACTGGGCTTCCCTGTAGGAGCATGGCTATTATCCTATCACTTACAGCATTGTACCTCATAACTGATCTGGATATGTTCTTTTTGACGATGAATGCAACACCATTCCTTTTCTACTTGTCATTCTCTGCATTCCCTCCAAATGTTTAGCCACTGAAAAATTTACACATAACAATTAAACACCAGCAACACCAGAATAGTGAATATTGAAGCATGATGTAAAACACCAGAATATTGTCAGATAGAGTGTCAGAAGATGAGCCCTCAGGTTGGAAGTCACTCAAACTATGACTGGGGAAGAGTTGCCTCCTCAAAGTAAACTTGACCATGATGACCCAAGTGCAGTAAAGCTTCTGGGACCTTCATTTGCTGAAGGGGCACAACTCAAAATGAGGAGAAATAACTTCAAACATCCATTAATAATTCTAACGTGGAATGTATGAATTACGAATCTAGAAAACCTGGCATTTGTCAAAAATGAAGTGAAACTTATAAGCATTGATATCCTAGACATTAGTGAACTAAAATGGATTTGTATTTGCCAGTCTGAATCTCACATGATTGCCTATGCCAGGAAAAACAAACTGAAGAGGAATGACATCACATTCATCATCAAAAAGAACATTTCAATATCTATCTTTAAGTATAATGTTGAAGTTAATGTTGTTAGGATAATATCCATATATCTACAAGGAAAATCAGTTAATACCACTATTATTCAAATTATTGCACCAACCACAAAAGACAGTTATAATGAAACTGAATAATTCTACCAACTTCTTCATCTGAAATTGCTCAAACATGTCATCATATGTATTGATAATTACTGGTGAATGGAAATCAAAGGTTGGAAATAAGGAGGAATGATCAGTAGTTGGAAAACATGGCCTTGGTGATAGAAATGATGCTGAAGATAACCTGATAGACTTTTGCAAGATCAAGAATTTATTACAAATACTTTTTCAAGCAACATAAATGGTGATTATACACACGGACATCAATAGAGGGAATACACGGAAATCAAATTGACTTTATCTGTGGAAAGAGACAGTGGAAATGCTCCATATCATCAGCCAAAACAAGGCCAGAGGCAGACTGTGGAAGAGATCATCCATTGTTCATATGTAAGTTCAGGCTGAACCTGAAGAAAATTTAAACATGTTCACAAGAGCCAAAATATGATTATGAAAATATCATATCTTAATTTAGAGATCATTTGAAGAACACAATTGATGCATTAGACACTAATGACTGAAAAGCAGAAGAGCTGTGGGATGGCATCAAGATCATACAGGAAGAAAGCAAAAGGTCATTAAGAAGAAAAGGAAGAAAGAAAAGACCAAGATGGATGTCAGAAGACTCTGAAACCTGCTCTCTGGCATAGAGATACTAAGGCAAATAGAGAAGTGAGGAGGTAAGAGTTGAACAGAAAATGTCAAAGGTCAGTTAGAGAAGACGAAGTAAAATATTTTAATGAAATGTGCAAAGAACTGTAGTCAGAAAACCAAAGGGTAAGACCACACTCAACATTTTACAAGATGAATAAACTGAGGGAAAAAATTCAAGACTCAATTTGCAATACAGACAGACTCTTTGAGGTAAAATATTGAATGATACAGAAAGCATCAAAAGAAGATGGAAGGAATACAGAAAGGCATTGAACCAAAATGAATGAGTTGACATTCAACCATTTCAAGAAGTAGTATATGATCAAGAGCCAGTGGTACTGAAGGAAGAAATCCAAGTTTCACTGAAGAAATTGACAAAGCACAAGGCTCCAGGAGTTGAGGGAAATTTTTCAACAAACTGATGCCGCCCTGGAGGCATCTATGCAAAGGCTTTCATTGATGTGTATCATGACTAACTATGGGTGGAGAATGAGTATTCCAGAACACTTAGTTGTGGTTCATGAGGAACCTGCACATAGGTCAAAAGGCAGTCATTTGAACAGAACAAGGGTACAATGAATGTTTTAAAATCAGAAAAGGTGTGAGCCTAAGTTGTATTGTTTCACCATAGTTATTCAGTCTGTGTGCTCAGCAAATAACCTGAAAAGCTGGATTACACGAAGAAGACATGACATTAGGATTGGAGAAAGGCTCATTATCAACCTGTGAATTGCAGATCATAAAAATTGTTTGTTGTAATCAAAGAGGACTTAAATTAACTTACTGATGAAGATCAAAGGCCACAGCTTTTGGTATGGACTGCACTTCAATGCAAAGAAAGCAAAATTCCTCACTGCTATAGAAACAAATAACATCATAATATATGGAGAAAAGATTAAAGTTGTCAAAGACTTCATTTTGCTCAAATCAACCATATACACTCATGGAAGATGCAGTCAAGAAATCAAATGACATATTGCATTAGGCAAATCTGCTGCATAAGATCTCTCTAAATTGTTGAAGAGCAAAGATGTCAGTTTGAGGACTACAGTGCATGTTACCCAAGTCTTGGTATTTTCAGTTGTGTTATATGCATGTGAAAGTTGAACACTAAGGAAGACTGTAGAAGAATTGACGAATCTGAGGTATGGTGTTGTAGAAGAATATTAAAGGTAAATGAACAAACAAGTCTGTGTTTGAAGAAGTACAACCCAGATGATCCTTAGAAGCCAAGATGACCAGATTACGTCTCTCATACTTCAGACATACTATCAGGAGGCATGAGGGTCTAGTTCCTGGAGAAGGAATATATATATATATATCCTTATGTTCCTTCAAAAAAGTTTCAAAGGAATCAATGGCTTTTAAGGTGATTTTCTGGGTCATTTCAATGCATGGCAGAGAACTCAGTCAGCTCAAAAGATTATGCTGAATGTTTTTTTATATTCCAAAGGGATACTCTTGATAGATTTTCTCAAAGGACATAGAATGATTATGGGGACTTATTATAAAGAAGTTTTAACAAAAATTGAAAATTGTATTAGTGACAAAAAGCCAAGAAAGTTGTTCCAAGGTATTGTTTTCCATTAAAACAATACACCTGTTCATTTTTAGAGAGTAACAAGGGCTGCCCTATGAGAATTTCATTGAGAAACCTTATCCCATTCCTGGTCTTGTCCCTTCAGGCTTCGTTTTATTCCTAAAGCTGAAAGAACATTGAAACGGAACACAATTTGTGTCCCCTGAGGATACTAAAACTGCCATTTTGATATAAGTTCAATGGAGTACCGGAGCTCACAATTCCTCTGAGAAGGATCAACGAGATCGAAACAGTGCATTCAGAACTGTAAAGATTTTCATGGAGACTATGTCAAGAAACAATGGCTTCACATTTTGATATTTTTAAAAATAAAAGTTTCTATGATTTTGTATCAAAACTTTTTGATTTATCATTGTGTGTGTATATGTATTTTTTTCTGGTTTCTTTCACACAGCATAATATGGGGTTTCCCGCCCCCCCAAAATTTGTTTTTTTCTTTCTACTGAATAGTATTCCATAGAATGAATAAAAGACAATTTGTTTCTCCATTCACTTATTGACAGATACTCATTTTGTTTCCAGTTTAACGCTAGTACAAAGTGTCCTAAATCATGTATACATCTTTGTATGGTTGAATATATGTATTTTTAATGCCTACAAGTCAAATGGCTGGGTCAAATGATAGTTGCAGGTTTTATTTTTAGGAAGAGACAAAAGTGTTTTTCAACATGCTTGTACCACTCCCCCCAGCAATTCATGAGCGTTTCCATTTCTCCACCTCCTCCTCAATACTTAGCATAGTCAGGCTTTTGGAATTGTTTTGCCTTCTAAGGGGGGTTATACCTTGTGAATTTAGTAGGAGTTTCTCTGATGATTAATGATGTAGCTCATCATTTTACAGGTTTATTTACTATTTCTACATCTTCATTCATAAATGTAGTTTCAAAATTGTGTCCAATTGTTAAAATGTGTCTTCCTATTTAGAAGTTCTAATAGTTCTTTATATATTCTAGATGCAATTTTTTTTTTTTAATACGTAAGTTGGTTTCAAAAGTTTGTGGAAAAATCCCAATTCATTTTAATTCCATTTCCACAAACTGTTTTTGTTCTGGCTCCTATTGATTCAGGTTGTTTATTTGTTTCAGGGGGTAAAATACATCTGGATAGTGTTACTGCATCAAGGTCAAAGGCAAACACTTATGCATTGCGTTTTCGGAATACACTGAATTTATTCTACACATCGCCATAGCTCTCAACAATCTATAAATGGCAGCTGTTTCTCCAGACCTGTGTACTCTTCCTGTTTTCCAAAGGTACTCTGCTCCTTCTCTGTGGTTTGACATGCACTGCTTGTTTTGCAAAGTGTGTCCTTCTCTCTCTCTTTATAAATCCCTCGTCTTATAAGGTGCAGCTTCTATCTCTTTCCAAAAATATGTCCCTGTTCTTCCATAGAAATTGGGGTCTCTTCTGTGTGCACTCACCTATTGCTCTGTGCTTGTCACTATCAGAGCACATCAAATGTTTGGCAGGACTATACTCATCTTCTTTCCTTATTAGACTGTGGAGAGCATGGTGACTGTAGGATAAGCATTTGACTGTGAACCACAAGGTTGCCAGTTCAAAACTATTAACTGATCCATGTGAGAAAGATGAGGCATTCTGCTACACAAACATTTACAGCTTTGTAAATCTTATATGGGGTTGAGCTATGAGTCATAAGTGACTTAGCAACAACAGCTAGATTGTGAGCTAAATGAGATCAGAAAGATCAGGGAAAATGCTGCCATACTTTTTCTTGCTTTTCTAAGATCCATCATCTATAATAGAACTCAATAAGTTGAAAGAATGAGTTACTGAATGCTTATACACAGTCTATTTCTCTGCTTTCCTGGGCATAGGTACCTCTGTGTTTCATTGGAGTTATCTTGATACTACAGCATGTAATAGTTTAATCATTAACTGAAAAATACCTTGAGAAATTGAGAGATCCAAGTCACTGATGCACTAAAAAATTAATTAAATTTGTTTTTCATATTTATGTTTTTATTTTTAAAATGTAGGAAAGTACTGATAAGAAGTAATTTGATACTGATCTGGAGTTTATAGGCAATTCAACTACTTTGAGAGAACAAAAGCTTAATAATAGTGGAAGCGGCAAGAGAGAAACATTTACAAAAAGAAGAAAATCAACCGCTTTTAATTTGACTTCAATATTTAAATATCTAAGTATATATTATGATTGTTCTCCCCAAAACTGGTTTTGTCTCATTATATTGTGACCTCAATGTGACCTTTGACACCAAATATTCTTTAGAGTTTAAATTACTCCTTAGCAATAATAGTTGTATATCAAGCTGTAATGTCTCAGCAGAGACAGAGACGGTAAATCCAGCTAAAGGAGCCTTCATACCTTAAATATCTCACCCATAGACTTTGTCTCATTCAATCACTGTGCTATTGTTGTTGTTGCTATTGTTATCTTCCCACAAGATAGGAACTATATCCCATCCATAGGGTTTTTGTCCCATTGTTGTTGTTAGGAGCTCTTGAGTTGGTTCCAACTTTTGGACAACCAAATGAAACAGTGCTGGGCCTGCCTGAGTTCTCCTCACAGTTGTAGCTCTGTCTGAGCCCACTGTTAGAGCCATGGTATCAAGTCATCCTCTCCCACAGGGTACTAGAAAGATAGCCTGATCAATCTAAAAATAACAACCAATACAGTCTTCCATCAGCCTTCATGTTACTTACAAACATCAAATGCCAATAATCCAACATCTCAGCTCAGCATATGTTTGAGCCCATTGTTAGAGTCATCCTCTCCCATAGGATACTAGAAAGATAGCCTGTTCAATCCAAAAATAAAAACCAACACAGTCTTCCATCAGCCTTCATGTTACTTACAAACATCAAATGCCAATAATCCAGTATCTCAGCTCACCATATTCCTTCACAACTATTTTAACAGATCCACTGAAATTAGAAGAAAAACCTGAATTTTCTAAAGTGTTCTGATTCCTAATATGGAAAATGAAATTAAAAGATAATGAAATTATTCCAGGAATTTTTTGAAACTCCTTTGTATGTATATATTTATGCATGCCAAATCAGGTATCTTGTCTTTTCACCAGAAAAAATATATATGTAATCATAATAATTGTCAATATATTCTATAGTTCTACTTTATCCTAATAAGCTTCAAGTTTTAAAAAACCTTGAAATATCTTTTTTCCCCTCATCTACTTTGTATTATTGTTTCTAAGAGGGGGCAGAAGAGGGGGAAAAAAATCATCCTAAGGTATTTTTAAAAAATCATCCATAAAGGTATTTTAAAAAACATCCAGTTTAGCCATCTTATTTAGAGAACATAGAATCAAAATGGAGATCATTGATTAAAGAATATTCCTCACAGTAGTTATAAAACGCCCACTTTATTACACTGGCCATTTCCCCCTCTTCTGAGGATAAGTCTCATGCCTGAGAATGTGAAAGGTGGAATGCTTATGGATTTATGGAGTCAGATACAGCCTTTGGTAATTTACCCACATGATCTCATTTAATTCACACAAAAGTCCCATAACCAATGAGGAAGCTGCAAAAAGAGAAATAAAGTAATTAATCCAGATTTAATTAAATAGTAACATTCAAGGGTGAGAATAAAGCCCAGCTCTGACTGAGTCCAAAGTCCAAAGATTATACCATAATCTTTGCATGATCTCCTCTAAAATAACTAAAATTCTTTAATATGAGAGAGAAAGAGAGGATCGAGAGCAATAAGTGGGCTTTATATTGGTGCTTGCCCTGTGCTTAATTTTTGAGTATATCTTTGTCCTTCATACTGAACTAACCTTCCCAAGAACAAAATTAGGTTTTAAGTAACTTCATACTTTTATTGAGTGTCACACAGCCTGGCACACAGTAACAATTCAATATATGCTCAGATAATTAATAATGCAAATGGAAATGTATATAAATCAGTTTTATAGGTGGTTATGACTAATTATAAATGAATGAAAGTATTAATTTCTGCATATCAAAACTTGAAATAAAAATGTTATCTCTAAAATATACAACATTCCCCCATTTTTCAAAAAGACCTGAAGAAATAAATATATTTATGGACATATTAATATATTTTCATTCACTAAAACAATCTGAGATTAAAGAATTTTCATACAAGAAATTTCATAGCATGTTATTTCTGTACTGACAGGCAAAATGTTCTCCAAATAAAACCCCAACTTAGTTTAGGGTCAAAGAACACTTCTGTTTTCGGATTGTTTCTGCAACCAAGTGCTGATATCTGTTCCTGACTCTGCTTAAAACATAGCAATTCCAGTCTCATCTAGACAGTGTCTCTGTTTTTTGTGGTCACATGTTTATTTTCAACTGTCCACCCCCTCTTATTGTTTACTGTGTAACTAAGACACATACTACATATAAATATAATTATATTATTATAGATGAGGGTATTAGTTTTAGAATCCCAGCCAAATTTCTTGTTTCTTTGTGAAGTGTAACTGGCACAAAAATATTCACACACTTTGGTGAGCTAGTGACCCATTTGCCCATTAAATAATTGGTTGCTGTGCCTTCGAATGGGGTCTCAATCATAGAAACCCTTGTATAAGGTCTCCAAGGAGCGGCTGGTGGGTTTGAACTGCTGGTCTCGCAGTTAGCAGTCTAGTGTTCATCCTACAGTGTCACACTAAGATTCCGCCATATAGCTCACAATAAGTTCAATTATAAATACAGCTAAGCAGGTCAGTGTCTGAGGGAGGGAAACACAACTACTCGCACATGGAGCTATGTACGCTGTATAAATATACTGATTACCCAAGTCCTTGTAGATCACCGGGTTTTTGAATATACACATAAGCATTTAGAAGGGATTTCTTTAAAAATGTTCCTTCTTTTTCAATGAAATCAAGGTATACAAGATTCTTAACTGCTGTTACTGTACAATTTGAAACCGAGAGCCTGTTTTGGGTCAACTTCAGTTTGGTATTTCATGGTGCTGAAAAAGAAAATGAACTTTTATCAACGGAAAGTGCTAGTGCACAAAGGTCTTACATAAAATTTAAAAGATACATTTAACTGGTGTGTTTTCCAGTTAAATATTCATTTTAACATGGATTCTGAGACTCTAATGTTTCACAAGGGTAAGTCTGCAATTGAGACACAGTATTTAAAACAGGTGGAGAGACCAAGCACAGCTCCCCTTGGAAGTTTAATGCCGCAACAAATAATTAAATAGAATTTATTGGGCAAATAAGAAAAAGCCACTCCAAATTAAGACTTGTAATTATTACTGTATAAGACATCTATGAAATGCTTCTTATTTTCATAATTGCTACCCCAGTTACACTTTTTCACAAATATCTTTTCTTCTATTATTACGAGTCTCATTTCATTGAAATATATCCAAGATCAGACAGTAAATCTGGACATCAGGCACATGAGGGGAGAATGCTAAATTACTGAGTTTATTATTTTCAAGGAGACATTCTAATAGATGTTTCAATCCAAACAAACATTCTATGTATAGACTAGAAACTGCATCTGCAAAAGCCCTCGTTCCATGATGCTGAACAAAATAAGTTCTGTTTGCTTTCTTCAGCCAGGAAGTCTTGGTTAACAAGCCATTCATAATAGGAAATCCAGTGCTGGAGAATCTGAAAGTTGTAGTAATGATGGTTGAAGAAATGCATGAAGTATTGTTCCAGCCTAAGACTTCCCAAGTTTCCACAGTATTATAACCCAGAACATTTAACTCAGTGTTCCATCATTGTTGTCTACTGCTTACGATGATGGAACAGATCCTTCATTCAAGGAACTTATTATTTAAGAGGTCAGAAAGTTATAACTAACATGTATTCCACAAGAATGGTTTCTGTTATTATCCCTCCTTGTGTGTTGGGTCCTTTGTAAAATTATATTATGATGAAAGGTCAATCAAAAATTGTAGAAATTTAAATGGAAAATGAGAATGAGGTTAAGCTTCCTTGAGGAGAAGTAGGTGGGATGATGATGGACTGCAGCTTCATGTAGAGAGGGAAAGTGTAAGAACTAGTTGAGAACCTTCTATAAAGCTGTATCTCTCTTCAAAGACAATATTCTAGGCCACATAGAAGGATTCTTCCATGATAATGCCTGAAGAAATGTTTCTGCTACCCATTACTAAAAATATTGCTGAGCAAAATACTTTCAATTTCGCTAAGAGTGGGAATTTCAGCCTGGTGTGGCGCCCCTAGGATAAGCACTTGACTTTGAAACGCACGGTGAATCATATTCACCAATCGCTCCTCAGAATTGACTTGAAGGCACTTAACAGCAACAAAACGAAAGTGAAAAAGCAAACTTTACCAATGAGAAAAATTTCAGTTAGGCGGATTTTGTTCCATTGTGGCACTATCAGATAAGCACTGGACTGCAAGATTAGCAGTTCAAACTTACCTGCCACTTCTCGGAAACTCCATACAGGGTTGCTATGAGTCATGAACGACTCGACGACTCTTAACTGCCACTACCAAAACTGATCCTTAGCTAAATAGTATGTACTCCCGTTCTCAACCCATATCACTGGGCCTCTGTCCTCTGCACCTTCAAGTGTATGCCTCTGCCAAACCTTCTGCAGTTGCCAACCTCAATTGAACCATGCAAGGAAAATGATCAGATGACCCCACCACTAAACTTCCCTTCCAAGCCACTGATTAATTCTTAGGTCAGATAACAAGGCATTCCAACAGTCAAAAGACCTCATTTTTCCTGGCCCTTGTACTCACCCCTGTATTCAAATAATCATTGTTCAAATAAACATCCCTACAATTGTCACATCCCATATTTACCATTTCCTTCCCACACTCTTATCAGGTGCCCTCTGGAACTTCTACTCTGTGATCAGACATTTGGCTATACCTTTGACTCTTGCACAAGATTCCTTCTAGTTCCCTTGTCTTATAAAAAGCCTATCTGTTCTCTGAAGACAACATTTCCCATCACTTTTCTCAAGCAAAAGGCTGTTTATTCTTCTCTTAAGGTCAGAAGGTAAAAACATGTCTGTTGATGTGAAGCTATAGGATCAGCACTGGACTGCTAACCTTCAGGTCAGCAGTTCAAACTCACCAGTTGTTTCTCAGAAATCCTATGTAGCGTCACTATGAGTTGTTACCAACTCAATGAACATAGCAACAAAAGACTAAAATCATCTTCTCATCAATGTAACATAGCCATCCCTTCCTACCATTAAGGGAGTTGTTCAAATAAACAATCGAAAGATTCCATTTTCCAGTTACACTTGTCTATAGTTTTTACATAAGGACCCTTGGTGGTGGAACAGTTAAGCATTCTGTTGCTTACTGAATAAGTGAGAGATCCAATCCCAACCAGCAGCTCCAAGGAAGAAAGATCTAGTGGAACCTAGTGGTTGGCTTTTATAAAGATTACAGGCTAGCGATCCCTATGAGCAATTCTACTTTGTCACACCAGGTCATCATGAGTGCACAGTGATGTAACAGCACACAACACCTTACATCCACAAGTACTTCCATAGAAACAAGAGTTTTCATCTTACTAAGAACTTTACTGGTCCTTTCTGCTTTCTCTCTGTTTCTAGCACCAATTACTATCATATCCTGTGCTATCTACCTACGTAGGACAACATTTCAATCATGCATTTGTAAATCTTCTAAGTTCTTCCCTCTCAAGGTTTTCATTGTACCCACTTAGCAACCCCCAAGTTAGTCCTGTCTTCTTTGGAAGCTGAGTTTTATTAGATGAAATTATTCTATTCAGCATATTATTGTCATAATAAATTTAGGTTCATCATTCTGAATTGAAATTTTAATACTGCCAATATATTTATTTCTCTGAACAGTTTTCATTTCCATGCTACACAAAGACTTAAATAAATGTTTATAAGCACTCGTCAAACGTTCAGCTGTCCCACCTAACCCTTTCTCAGGAAAAGATACTATATTCTGATTCACTGAAAATTACATGCCATAAACTGGGATCGCCCTTAAATATCCATCACCAGATCTACAACCCCATCAATGTCTACAGCCAACTGCTATAATGGAGAAAGTTTTCTTTCCTTCAAAGCCTATTCTTTTTTAATTGCACCTCTCAGAAATTCTGCTATCCATTATGTAGTTTCTCTCCTGCATTTCCAACCTTTTTCTCTTTAGATTTCAATTCTTATCATTTAACAATCAACGATGCACTGTTACTTTCCATAAAAACAGTAAAACAAATATGACAGATATATCCTGACATTAGAAACCACTCTAGCTATTGCTTTCTCTTTCTTCACAGCAAAACTTCTATGACGTCTGTTTGCTATATACTATGACTGCTTCTTTGTTCCATTGATGAGTTCACTCATGAAAGTTAAGACTTCCATGCCTACCACTCAACAAATTCTTCCTAAAGTTAGCAGATTTTTACACTGTGAACAACTTTCATTCGTCATTTTACTTGACGTGTTGGAATTATAAAATCTCAACACTCTCCCCTTGATAAAACAATCTCTTCTTTTGCTTTCCATGACATATGATCTTGACATTCCTCCCCTTTCTGATTGCTTCTCATTTTCTTTGCCATATCTTCTTTTTCTTCTACATCTTAGAAAGTTGCAATTTCTTGGGGTTGTTTCCAAACCCTAATCTCTTCTATCAATGTAACATATTTTGAAATTAAAATATAAACCTTCATCTATGATAATATTACATGGATTCAGACCAGATCATTCCATGGAGACCCATGTGAGTTTAATCATCTGCCTACAGGAAACATCTATTTCAGTATCTAACCACATTAAACTTATCCTGTTCAAAATTGACATTTGATATTATTCTAAATTTTACTTTTCTTTCAATATTCCTCATCAATCCAGTGGGGGAACTTTGTGCTCATCCCATGTCCTTCAATTTATCACAAAGCCCTATTGATTCCACCTCCTATATATCTCTTTAGAGTCCTGGTGTGGTACTGTTGGATAAGCCCTGAGCCAAAAGGTCAGCAGTTCAAACTCACCATCTGCTTCTTGGAAATCATATACAAGGTCACTATGAGTTGGAAGTGACTCAATGGCACTTAACAACAATAACAAATATAGGTCCCTAACCTGCCAAACTCAGTCCACCCTATTTTATATCCTAATGTAGGCTACAGTCTCCATTCAGAAAGAGAATATGGAGATAGAATTTTCAAAATGTAATTCCTTACTTGAAACTTTTATTAGTTTCCATTGTACTTGAGATAAAATTCCAAATTCAAACACATATTCTACCTCTTCAGCAAAATTA
>NW_006408547.1:6021948-6023940 GCF_000296735.1 Chrysochloris asiatica | reverse complement strand
TGAGTTGGAACTGAATTGATAGTGCTTAACAATAACAACCAATTCTTCTGATCTTTGAACCACCATGTCTGTTCTCCTTCAAATATGTCTCACTTGATAATTCTTCTGCTTAAAAAGCTTCCCCTTGCTTTCAATCTCTCTGATACAATAATTAATCTTACTCTTTGTAGTCTCAGTTTAAATACCACAATTTTCCTAGGCATATGTCAGGATCAGCAACCCTTTAGAGATAGCAACTTTGACAGTCACCCTCGGATCCATACTATAGAGGGTTCTACCCCCACTATTTGTACTCACCCGAAAAGGAATGACAAATCCAAGAATCAAAAAGATATGTTCTCTAGACCATTCCTAGGAACACTGAGCCTGCTATCACCTTTGCCAAACCATGCCTCAGACAATAGGGTGGAATCTTGGTTCTGCCATACATACTTGGGGCAGCCTAGAAACTGATGCATGAGAGTAATAGAAGGAGCTTGGAATTGTGGGTGTGATATTTACATTTAAATGCATGAAGAACTTTGTGCACAACAGGATGAATTCAGGTCAGAAGAAAAGGGAGCTAATACAGACCAAGGGTTTGCTTTGCCATTTTTCACCAGAGTGCATGTAAGAAAGCTAGAATTACTTGCTTAGGGCTAGAAAATTATTAGAGTGAGTGTATAAAACATGTTCTTACCTGTACTTCAAAATACAAGAAATGTCATAGAAAAACATTTTATTGTCTCATGAATAAAATTTGAGAGAAGATAAAAAGAGGTTGAAAAACCCTCAAATAATAGGCTTGAAATACCTGGGGCCTATACAGAGAAGTAGTATTAGAAGAAGGAGAAAGCAGATTTTAAAGACATTAGGAATAAAATAACTGGTATCAGCAACTGGTTAAATGTGGGACACAAAAAGTACATTCCATGTTCAGTTAACTAAAAGAACTACTTTTCTGAATCATAAAGTACAACCTCGATTTTACTGAATGCCTTCTCATTACATAGTATATCCCTTCATTTAGTCTAGTAGCCAGACTCATATTAACTCTCAGTTCTACAGATGGCTTGGAGGCCTACAAACAATTATGGAAGTTGAATTCTCTAGCACTAAAAACATCTAGTCATGTTTCAGCAAACTAATTAAGGTAGACAAGTTTTGAGCCAAAATGTTACCCTAGAGGTTTTTAAGGAATAGGTCAGAAAAACTCATCACAATCTTTGCTTATCAACTTATAATCAAAAGTAATTTCAGGATAGAAAATAGAGATCAAATTAAAAATAAAAAAAAAGTTAACGTCCCTGAAGTAAACTTATCACTGCTGATAACTATCATCACTGCTCATGAGATACAGAATTTAAGGACCCAGGATTCTCTAGTACTATACATTTGATATCCCAGAAACATGGGACACTGAAATTTTGAATCACCAATTGAAACACCAGTTAACTGAAAGAGCAGATGTAATATTCCATGTTAAACATGAGAAATAGCAATTAAAGAAAAGATCTTGAAAAAACATATGAATTCTGGGATGCCCTTATCTTTCATCATTTTTGCAATCTTAGGTGATTCTGGTTTATGTTCTATAAACCTCTAAACTCCAAACACATTTCAAGGAAAACCAAAGGATTTGAAAACAGAAGTACCGAATTGTAGAAGAAATTTCAGTGTCAAGAATCTAAGATACTGTCTTGTTCCATGAACTATGCCACACCCCTATAGCAAAGAATAGTGAAACAAATACAAGTGAACCCAGTTTGGGAATGCAGAACAGCAAATGAAATGAGCAAGCATTAAATCAAACTCCAAGGGATACTGTTATTGTTGTTAGGTGCCATTGAGTCAGTACACAGCAGAACAAAACACTGCCCGGTCCTTAGCCAACCTCACTACTGTGGCCACGGTTGAGTCCACCAATGCTGCCACTTGGCCAATCCATCTCATTAGGGGTCTTCCTCTTTTTCTCTGACCCTGCACCTTACCAAACATGATATCCTTCTCCAG
>NW_006408547.1:6015364-6021203 GCF_000296735.1 Chrysochloris asiatica | reverse complement strand
ACTGCCTCTTGGACCAGGTACAGATTCCTCATGAGCACAGTTAAGTGTTCCGGAATACTCGTACTTTGCAATGTTGTCCATAGCTTGTCATGATCTACACAATCGAGTAGGAAATAAATGAAGACAGTGAAGGAGGAAACTTACAGACCAAAGGAACCACAATAACTGGCCCAGTGCAGCATAGCCATCTTGAGACAAAGCAAGCATTGTTCTTGGGTTAGCCCTTAGGAAGGCAACTGCACAGAATTCCTAATAGGAGGCAGAGATACTGTGTAGACAAATAGGTAAGAAGCAACATAAGCAGAATGTGAAATGGCTCTAAGGTATAAAGTGCCAGATGGCTGGTCCTAGAATCCAGGCAACCACAGAGGAGACAGAGCATTATAAAATAGAGACAGAAAGATTCAACATTAGTGGTCCCTGATCATTCGGGTTGATGGTGCTCCCTGGAGTAGAGGATCCTTGTAGTGCTGGCTGCTAGAGATTACCCACCCGACACTCTCCGTTCCCCATCATGACTAGGCTTGGACCAATGGTTTCACCCTGCAGGCAGTACCTGGCACTCACACCAGAGGCTGAGGGAACACTCTTTCTCCTCTCCTCCCTATTCCCCAGATCTGTGCCACCCCACCCGTCCCATTCTCAGTATGGATTTCCATCACCAGAACAACTACGAAAGACACAAGACCCTTTCTCCACTCATCCAACTTCCCTGTCACTGATAACCAATGCCAGTGGTAGGCACACCAAGTGCCCAGCTCAGTAACTGGTAAAGACATCCCTTGCATCATTCCCAGTGATTGATAGACAGACACTTCATCTCATAAGCACTGTCAGTCACATCCTTAAAGGTTCCATTTACTCCTCTGTCCTCATCCAACTTCTGCCTAGCCACACCACCACACATCCCACATCCTAACAGTCTCTGTATAACATCTGTACTTGCACTTAAACCCCTTGATACTTCATCACCTTCTGAGACACCAATCTATGCACATAGAGTGAGCCAACCACATCTAATTGGGAAATATTGCACAGCAGATACAAAGACACACTGCATTGGCCTCCAAAGAATGCACTAACTGTTACCAACAACTCAGAAGACCCAACCCAGTAACTGTCATTCAAAATTAGAAACTAACATTTGTCTGTCCATTTTTTGTGCTGTGGTGGATTACATGTCGCTGTGATGCTGGAAACTATGCCATCAGTATTTTAAATACAAGGAGAAGCATCCAGAGAGGACAGCTTTCAGCAGAGCTTCCAGACTAAAAAGATACAGACAACTTTCGAATGATTAGAAACTAAGAACCTTATGAATTACAGGAGAACACTGTCACATATAGTGTTGGAAAATGAAAATGCTTTAAATAGTACCAGAATATTGTCAGATATAGGTTTGAATATTGTCAGATCTCAGGTTTGAAGGCACTCAAAATGCAACTGGGAAAGAGCTGCATCCTCAAAGTGAGTTGACAGTGATGACTCGAATGGAATAATGCTTTCAGGACCTTCATTTGATAACAGGGCATGACTCAGATAAAGGGAAACAGCTATAAACATCCATTAATAATCAGAATGAGGAATGTATCATACACAAATCTAGAAAAATTGAAGTTGTCAAAAATGAAGTGAAATGTTTAAATATGAGTAGCCTAGCCATTAGTGAGTTGAAATGGACAGAGACTGGCCATTCTGACAATAATGTGGTTTACCATGCCAGAAACAACAAATTGAAGAGGAATGGTGTCACATTCATTGCCAAAAGTAACATTCCAAAATCCATCCTGAAGTACAGTCTTGTCTGTTATAAGATAGTATCCATATATCTACAAGGAAGATGAATTAATATAACTTTTATTCTAATTTATTCACTAACCACTAAAGCCAGTGATTACGAAATTGAAGAATTCTACTAACTTCTTCAGTCTGAAATTGATCAACTATGCAATCAAGATGTATTAATAATTATTGGTGATTATAATGCAAAGTTTGGAAGGAAAGAGGAAGGATCAGTTGTTAGAAAATATGTCCTTGGTGACAGAAATGATCCTGGAGATTGAATGCTAGAATTCTGCAAGAACAATTGAAAATACCTTTTTTAAACAACACAGAATGTGACTGACTGTACACATTGACCTCACCAGATCGAATACACAGGAATCAAATTGACTATGTTGTGGAAAAAGATAGTACAAAAGCTCAATATCATCAGCCAAAACAAGGCTAGGGACTGATTGGAATAGACCGTCAATTGCTCAAATGTAAGTTCAGGCTGAAAATGAAAGCAAATTAAGTCCATGAGAGCCAAAATGTGATTATAAACATATCCCACCTGAATTTAGAGATCATCTCAAGAAGAAATTTGATGCATCAGATACTAATGCCATAAGACCAGAAGAGGTCTGGGATAACAACAAGAACAGTATACAGAAGTAGAGGAAAAATTCATTAAAAAGACAGGAAAGAAAGAATAGGCCAAAATGTATGTCAGAAGAAAACCCTGAAATTTGCTTTCCAATGTAGAAATGTTAAAGTAAATGGAAGTAATGAGGAATCAAAGGACTGAACAGAAAAATGTAAAGGGCAGCTTGAGAAAAATCAAGCATTATAATGAAATGTGCAAAAATCTGGGGTTAGAAAACATATGGGGAAAACACATTTAATATTTCTGAAGCTGAAAGAACTGAGAAAAAAATCAAGCCTCAATTTGCTATGTTGAAGGATTCTATTACTAAAATAAAGGAGCTCTGGCAGCATAGTGGTTATGAGTTGGGCTGTGAACCTCAAGGTCTGCAGTTCAAAACTGCCAGCCATTCCATGGGAGAAAGGTGAGGCTTTCTGCTCCTATAAAGATTTACAGTTTTGGAAACACTCTACAGGATAGCTATGAGTAGGAATTGACTCATACCACCACCACCATCATCAAAATACTGAGTAATGCAAAAAGCATCAAAAGAAGGTGAAAGAAATATACAGAGTCACTGCACCAGGAGACAGCATATGATCAAGAGCCAATGGTGCTGAAGGAAGAAGTCCAAGGTACACTGAAAGCATTGGCAAAGAGCAAAGCTCCATGAATTGATGGAATACAAACTAAAATATTCCAACAAATTGTTTTAGCATTGGAAGCACTCATTCATCTATGCCAAGAAATTTGGAAGACAGCTACCAGGCCAACTGATTGGAATAGGTACATATTTGTACCCATTCCAAAGAGAAGTGACACAAGAGAATGTGGAAATCATGGAACAATATCATCAATATCACATACAAGTAATTTTTTCTAATGATAATTCAAAAATGGCTGTAATCAACAGAGAACTACCATAAATTCAAGCCAGATTTAGAAGAGGACATGGAACCAAGATATCACTGCTGACATCAGATTAATCTTGGTTGAAAGCAGAGAATACCAGAAAGATGTCTACTTGAATTTTATTGACCAAAGATTTTTGACTGTGTGGATCATTATAAACTATGGATAACACTGTAGAGAATATTAACTGTGCTCATGAAGAACCTGCACAAAGACCAAGAGGCAGCTAGTGGTTAGCACAGAACAAGGGGATACTGAATGGTTTAAAATCAGTAGAGGTGTGTACCAAGGTTGTATTCTTTCACCATACTTATTCACTATGTATGCTGAGCAAATAGTCTGAGAAGTTGGATTATGAGGAATCAGGATTGAAGGAAGACTCATGAACAATCAGTGATACACATATACAACCTTGATTGCTGAAAGCAAAGAGGACTTAAATGCTTACTGATAAAGATAAAAGACCACAGCCTTCATTATGGGTTGCACCTCAATGTAAAGGAAATAAAAAACCCTCACAACTTGACCAATAAACAATATCATATTAAATGGAGAAATGGTTGATGTTATCAAAGATTTTTTTTTTTTTTTGCTTAGATCCACAGTCAACACTAACGCAAGCAACAGCCAGGAAATCAAACAATACCCTGCATTAGCCAAATCTATTGCACAACATCTCTTTAAAGTGTTTAAGAGCAGAGATCAGTGAGGACTAAGTTGCATCTGATGCAAGCCATGGTATTTTCAACAACCTCATATGCATGTGAACATTGGACAATTAATAAGGAAGAGCACAGAAGAATTAATGCATTTAGTTCTGGTGGTGAAGAAGAATATTGAAGGTACCATGGACTGTCAAAAAACAACCAGATCTCTATTGAAAGACATACAGCCTGCGTGCTCTTTAGAAGCCAGGATGGTGGATCTTCATCATTCATGCTTCAGATGTTACTGGAGGGACCAGTCCCTGGAGAAGGACATCTTGCTTGGTAAAATGGGAGATCAGTGAAACAGAGGAGACCCTAAATGAGATGTATTGGTACAGTGGCAGCAGCAATGGGCTTAAGCATAGCAACACTTGTGAGGATGGCCCAGGATTGGGTAGTATTTTATTCTGTTGTGCATAGGGTTGCTATGAGTTGGAACCTGAAAGAAACAACAGTATCAGGAGAAAACCTGCTCTCTGACCTCCACTCAATCTGGTAATGGAAAATATATGAGCCTAACCACACATGATTTGTATGTGGCTATGGCCCACTATGTCAACCAGTAAAAGGAAATCATAACCAACATGTGAAACCAAACCAAAGCATACACACACAGCAGTACCACAAAATAACAAAAATAAGCTAAGCTTTGAATATAGCAAAATAAAATGACAACAAATAAGCACAAAGAAATATATTCAGTCAATAAAGAAACACATAAATAAATAAACATTTTAATGCCTCAGATATAGAAAACAACAACATATTATCAGAAGCAACAGAATAAAATGACTCCAACAAGTGAGCAAAATAAAGAGGCTAAAAAACCTTCCTGAGGAAAAAGTAGCAATAGATTGACCAGATAAGAAATTCAAAAGAAAATCAAAGAGATTGAGGAAAACAAAGTCAAATCCTAGGAGGGTTCACAAAAACAACACAATAAACAACTAGAAACTATACAAAGACAACAATTAGAAATCTATAACATTAGCAATAAAATGTCAGAAATTACTCAATGTAAGGACATAGAAGTAGAACTGAATCAATAGAAGACAGAATCAACGAATTAGAGGCTAGTTCCTTTGTTATTAACCAGTCTAAAGAACAATCACAAAAATGAATGAAGAGAAATGAAGGAAGCCTAAGTGTTATATGGGGAATTACAAAGAGGAATAATTTATACATAATAAGAATTCCAGGAGAAAAAGAAAACAAAAAAACAGAATTTTGAAGATTTATTGGTAGAACATTTCCCTATGATCATGAAAGACAAGGTTTCTATGCAAGAAGCTCAATAAACTCCATACAGAATAGACCTCATAGGAAGCTCACCAAAAAAAAATCCTTTAAAGAAAAATGAAATATTAACTACGAAAAGAATTAACAAAACTAAGCACTGACTTACTGGTAGAACCATGTACAGATAAAGGCATATGAAATAAAGAATTGCTAAGCAACAGTTTTTTGCAAATTTGATAGACAAATTAGGACGTTCCATTAAATACAAATTAAAAGAATCTGTAAAAAGCAGACCAATGTAAAAAACAGAGGGAATAGAATCAAACACTCTTGAATGATGATGCATGGAGGAGATTGTAATCATTGCAATGAAATGATGGTGTAAAACCAATGTTATCCTATGTAAACTATCACTTAATGTACAATAAAAATTATAAAAAAAGACCAACCTTACAAAAAACATTAAAGGAAGTACTGTGGACAGATAACCAGTGACATCAGGCAGCAATCTGAGATTAAGGCACATGACATTATCACCATGATTATAGTGCATATTAATTTTTTTTCCTCAAAA
>NW_006408547.1:5984085-6014596 GCF_000296735.1 Chrysochloris asiatica | reverse complement strand
TCCCTCGAGAAGGATGCCATGCTTGGTAAATTGAAGGGTCAGTGAAAAATACTAAATCAATTGACAGGGTGACAGCAACAAGGGCTCCACCATAACAATAACTATGAGGATGGGACAGTGTTTTGTTCTGTTGTGTAGAAGGTTGCTCTGAGCTGGAATTATCTCAATGACACCTAACAACAACAGCAACAACAAAAGAAAAAGTCACAAGCAAAAAGACCCCACAATAAAAAAAAAAAAATTAAGCATAACAAAGAAATTATAATACAACTTTTAAAAAAGTGTAACAAGATGGCAGCAATAAATTAATATATATTGTTAATCACAGACTTCTGGTGTGGCTCTGTAGGACTAGTACTGGACTTTGAACCATAAGTTCAGGAGTTCAAACTCACCGGCTGCTCCATGGAATCTCTATACAGGGTTTCTATGAATCGGAACCTACTCAACCACACTTTTAACAGCAACTATTGATAATCACACTGAATGCAAATAGTTTAAATGCACCAGTCAAGAGACAGAGAGTAGCAGAATGGATTAATTAATAAAAAAAATAAAATGATACATTAATATGTTGCCTACAAGAATGAGACATACCACAAAGGGAGTAAGCAGAGTGAGAGACAGGAAAGTATTCCCATTGCAGAAGCCTGCCTGTGACTTACAGGGACAAAGGTGTGAGTTTTATTATGACTTCCTCTTCTTTTCGTTTTCTCATTCTACTCCTCTCTGGTGACCACAGGTGAGAATTGTACCAGTAGTCATCTCCCAGAGAAGGTCACATGCATCCCACAGCTGGGTGCATAAAAGAAGAGGGAGGAGCCAACAGTAAGGACTGGCATCAACAATCTCTTCCAAATCAGGTCTGGCCAATCCTGGGCTGATTCTCACTAGGAGAAACAGTTGAAAGGACTTGAAGGGAAGAAAAAAAGGAGAAAGAAAAAGAAAAAAAATCTAGCGATAGATCAGAGAGGCAGAGCATGAACATAGTGATATTTCTCAGGTGGCTGAGAAGGCAAGAATCCATTAGGTGGTGTTACAGAACTACTCTTATTACCATTAATGCTTCGTGATGGTTTATTACAAGTATTTCTTTCTTCTTCTTTTGCCATATACTACAAACGCTCCGCAAGAAGCCTATTTCACTGGGCAAGTTCTAGAACCCATTTTAGGTATTCCCATCAGTTGTAGGCTGAAGACAGGCTTACAAGCTTTCTGTAATCTTGCTTCCCTATATTCCTTTATATTCCATATAAGTATCTATTTTATAATAGTGGGCAAGGGAAACTGATATCCATAAGACAGTCAAGCATCTCAACATTACTTCCCACTTTTACCCATTCTTAAGGAGCTCTGGAAGCATGGTGGCTGAGTCGGGCTGCTAACCTCAGGGTCAGCAATTCGAAACTACCAGCTGTTTCACAGGAGAAAGCTGAGGCTTTCTGCTCCTGTAAAGATTTATAACCTGAGAAACCCTAAATAGGGTCCCTGTGAGTTGGAACTGACTCCATGGCACACTACCACCACCTCCCCTTCTTATTACTGTTATTATTATACTGTTTTTTTCTTCTTTTCTTTTTCTCTTTCTACTCGTTGCCTCTTTGGTAATCAGAAAGGATATTAGTAGAAGTAGACACCTCCTGGGTAGGTCTGGTGTGGATTCGGCACTGAGTGAATTATTAAAGGAGGCGGAGACAACAGAAAAAAGCCAGTACCAACAGTCTTTTCCAAATTGGGCCTGGACAACCCTGAGTTGGTTATCATTAAGAGAAACAGCTGAATGGATTTGAGGGGAAGGAAAAAAGGGGAAAGCCAAAAAAAGAGCTAGTGGCAGATCAGAGAGGCACAGAAGGAACATTGTGAAATTTCTCAGGTGATTGTGAAGGCAAGAGTCCATTGTTGTTGCTGTTGTTTAAATGCCATCTAGTAGATTCCAACCCAGAGCACCCCTGTATAGGGTTTCCAAGGAGCAGCTGGTGAGCTTGAACCACCAACCTTGCAGTTCAAATGACTTTGCAGTTTGACATATTAGCCCACAGTGCCACATTAGAATGCCAAGAGTCCATTAGGAGGTGCTAAAAAAATTACGCATTTTCCCACAGCTGGTTCATGGCTGTTTTATTATTATTATTGTTTTAAATTGCATTATTATTATTTTTTCTCTCTTTTCCTACTTTTGTTGTCTTTACTTTTTTTTTTTTACAATTTCATTTATGGTTTTGTATTTTTGGTCCTCCTGATACCTTTTGGGAGTATTTTCCCTTCTTGACTCAACCCAACAGGAGACAACTATGGCCACAGAGCCAAGCCACAACTGTACTCACTAAAATAGCACCAATTGGGCAAGAGCCAATACCAGCTGTTATACACCAGAGCATTGTCTACATCCAACACCTGGTAAAAAAAAACACTCTTAACTGAACTGTATGTACAGTGAAAAAGAAGCCCACCCCCTGATAACACCTACCAAGAGGCAAATGGAGCGTGCTTAAGGAAACACCAACATGCTTTCATCAAATTAATGCAAATACAACTGCACAATGCCTAAAATGCAACAGAAAATTTCTGTTCATGTTCAGAAACAAGACAGAGTAGCTCAAATGAATTACCAAGAGGAAGAGTTAGAAAATGCTTCTAAGGGAGAAGAGGCTCTAAAACTACTTGAAAGGGAATTCAGGGGAATGTTATTGAGGTTCATCCAAATGACCCACAGAAAGGTTGAGGAAAATAAGGAAAAATTCAGAAAAGTATTACAGGAATAATCAAATAACATAGATATAACTTTGGAGACAATCAATACTTGCAAACAGAAGTCTAGATGATAAATACTAAAATATCAGAAATGGACAATACACTGAAAATACAAAGAAGTAGAATGGAAATGATGAAAGCCAGAATAGCAGCTTGAAGATAAATCTCTCAATACTGCTAAGATAGAATAATAATTTTAAAAAGAAAGAAAAAATCTAAAGAAAGCCTAAGATTCATGTGGGATGACACGAAGAAGAATAACCTATTGTGTAATTGGAATTCCATAACAAGAAGGCACAAATAAAACCACAGAAAAGATTGTCAAAGAGCTGCTTGGAAGGAAATTTCAATCACATCTTGAAAAAATGAGAAGCTAAGCATTCAAGAATCTGAAAGAACACCAGGCAGGATAGAGCCCTAAAGATATCACCAAATCATATCATTACAAACTCTCTAAAATCAAAAACAAGGAAAGAATCCTGAAAGAATCTAAAAGAATCTTGAAAAAGAATTGTTATCTACAAAGGAAATCCAATAAAATTAAGCTCTGATTTCTCAAAAGAAACTATGCAGGCAAGAAGGCAATGGGGAAATATATACAAAACTCTGAAACAAACAAACAAACGGAAAAATGCAAACAAAGAACCATATACTCAGCAAAACTGTCAATCAAATATGACTGCAAAATTACATCTCAGAAATTAAAAGGATTTTGTAAAAGCCAAGCCAGTGATTAAAACATACTACAGGGAATTCTTTGGACTGAGAACCAACAAGAGCAGACAACATCAAGAGATTGATATATGTGGCAACACCATTCGGAACTCAGTTCAGACATGGAAGAGTCTTAAGCAGAACAAAACATTAAGACTGAAAATAGGAGATCTGCGATGTCAGTCTATGATCATGATAACTACAAAGCAAAATAAGGGAAAGTATGATCACAGAGATCCAAGTGGTGAGGTCAGGAAGATTTCAGGATAAAACAGACTATTTTAAAATAAGAAAGAAATTAATTAATTACATACAGATGACCTCAAAGAAACTGAATACATCTTAAGAAAAGGAAAATCCAAGATGATTTTGTAAATGATAAAACTATGAAGAAATTGACAACAGAAAACATGCAAAGAAATGAACTCAGAATAGGAAAGCATACAGAGCAAAACCAGCAGCACCACAAACAAACAAACAAACAAACCGTAAAATGAACAAATAATCCATGCCTACCAACACCAGGAGTCCTGGTGCAGTACGGTGGGTTAATGCGCCAGACTGCAAAGTCATTTGAATGGCCAAGTCTGTGGTTCAAGCTCACCAATTATTCCTTGGAAACCCTATACAGGGTCACCATGGGTCGGAATGGACTCAACGGCACTTAACAACAACCAATAATTGCACTGAACGTCAATGGAAAAAATGCACCAATCAAGAGACAGAGACTAGCAGTATGGAAAAGAAACAGGATCTTTCAATATGCTATCTATAAGAGACTCACCTTACACAAAAAGAAAAATCAGATTAAAAATTAAAGGATGAAAAAAATATACCAAGCTAATTGTAATCAAAATAAGCAGGAGTAGCAACACTAATCTCTGATAAAATAAAAATAAACTTCAAGGCAAAAACCAACATAAGTGATAAAGAAGGACATTATCTCATGATTAAAATCTCAATTGAACAAGAAGACATAATAGCATGTCTTGGTACTGGTACAATGAAAGATATACAAATCAGTGGAACAGAATTGAGAACTCAGAAGTAAATCCATCAACATACAGTCAACTGATCTTTGAAAAAGAGCCAAAATACATTAAATGGGGGAAGAGATAGTCTCCTCATCAAATGGTGCTGGCAAAACTGGAAATGGATATGCAAAAGAATTAATCAAGACCTGTATCTCACATCATATACAAAAACTAACTCAACGTTGATTAAAGACCTAAATGTAAATCCCATAACTATAAAGATAATCAATGTAAAAATAAGGACAAACTTACAGGCTCTAAAACATAGAATACATACACTGTCAAACATTGAAAACACACACACACACACAAAATAGAAGACAAAATAGATGACTAGGACACACTGAAAATTAGAAACTATGTGCATCAAAAGATTTCACCAGAAGAGTAAAAAGGGAGCCCATAGACTGGGAAAATACTTTTTGCAATGACATATCAAACAAGGGACTAACCTCTAAAATTTATAGAAAACTACAACAACTCTACAAGAAAAAGAAAATAACCCATTTAGAAAATAGGTGCAGAACATGAATAGACACTTCACCAAAAAAGACATTCAGGCAGCCAACAAACATATGAAAAATGTTCACAATCATTAGCCATTAGAGAGATTCAAATCAAAACAAAAATAAGGTATCATCAACTACCAGCACTGACAGCGGAGTTCAAAAAAACAGAAAACAACCAATTCTAGTGAGGGTGTGGAGAGACTGGGACCCTCTTACATTGATGTAAAGTGGAACTGTAAAGTGGTTCAACTACTCTGGAAAATGGTGTGGTACTTCCTAATAAAGTCGGAAATAGAAATATCTCATGATCCAGTAATTCCTCTTCTTGGTACATATCCACAGGAAATAAGAGCTAGAGCATGAGTAGATATATGCACACCAATGTTCATCTCAGCACTATTCACAATAGTAAAAAGATGGAGACAGCCTAAGTGACCATCAATGGGAGAATGTCAAAACAAATTTGGTGTATACAATGGAATACTATGCAACCTTGAGGAATAACAATGAAGCTGCAAAATACCTCATCACATGGATGAAACTTGTGGACATTATGCTGAGTGAAATTAGTCAATCACTAAAGGATAACTATTGTATGAGACAATTACTGTAACAGTTTAAAAAATTCCCATAATTAAAGGAAAATGCTTTGATGGTTACCAGGGATGAAAGGGAGGGGAGAGTAATTAATAGGACAGGGGGTCGACACATGATAGTATGCATGATGGGGAGGGCAATACACAAGGAGGAGAGAGCAGTTCACAAGAAGGGAGAGGATTGCAGTTAAACAACGAAGATAATCAAAGCCTTAGGTAGGTATGCATGTGCTAAATAGGATAAAGATAAATGGTTATGTATATACAACCTTGGAAGAGCAGTGCTGTATGATACAGAGAGTGAAACATAGTCTGAATGGGTAAATGAGGGGGAAAATGTTTAGGGGATTGACAAGCTTGGGGATATTGGCTTCCCTTGCCTACTATTGTAAAAAAGACATTTAAGTGTGATAGAAATGAATATCCGGAATTATGACTTCAAAAAACTTGTAAGCCCATCTTTTCCCTATAACTGATTGGGTAAGCTAAAAGGGAAATTAGAATTTGCCCAGGGAAATATGCTTCTTGCTAAACCTTTGTAGAATATAGGGTCTTAGGTGGAATCCTGAGCCCCATCTAACACCTTCTGAAATGGGACAGTCCCACTTGAAAAGACATGCAAACCAACCCCAAACAGCTAGAAGAACAGAGATGCTTTTTGAAACAAAGACTAGTTTGTTTTTTTTTTTAAAAAAAAAAAAGACTGGTTGGCTGTTAGAATAGCAAACAAGCTGTTTGTCTTGGAGCCATCAAGGCAAGTAAAGTCAGCCCATCAGCGAAAATCCCCTTCTAAGACTGAAACTCAAAGTGATCCACAAGCAGTCTAGTATACTTGCTAGTGAATCCCCTGGTCTACTTGGGAATGGAAGTGAAGAAGATCTAACAGTGAAGACATGGGATGTGTTTGGCCAGGTTTCATTGACACTTGTTGACCTTTAGATGAGAGAAAAGGACGGGCTGTCTCGTCTAAAGTTTAGGGAGATGTGTGAACTCCCAAGCCCATTGAAACTGACCTAGCTATTGGGAGTTAGATCTGAGAGTGAAGTGACCAGGGTCTTTGAAGTTTGGGAAGGTGTGTGAGAACTCCCAAACTTGCAGATAATATCCATTCAACCTAACTTGGATGGCTAGCTGACCAAAACCCCACCAGATGAAGATAAAGATGTTTGATACAGTGAGCAAGTGTAAATGACTGCAATTTAATGAGCTGATCCTTTACTTATGGATGCAGTTGCTCAAATTCTAACCAAAATGGAATAAAATATATTTTTATCAAAATAATACAAAGCATCTTATGCAATCATGACACTATATATCTAACAAATCAAAAACAGAAAGATCAAGTAAAACAGGTTTATAATTAAGGGGGAAAAGTAAACATTTAAAAACTATTGGGTAGTGGAAGAAATTTAAAATGATAATTTAAAAATTCTTAGAATCAAATTAGAATGAAAACACAGCCTACAAAACCTTTAGGATACAGCAAAAGCAGTGCTCAGAGGGAAATGTATAGCAATAAATGCACATATCAAAATCAAGAAAGGGCCAAAAGCAATAGCCTAACCTGACAATTGTAGCAAATGGATTAAGAGATGCACAAGAAGACCATACTTAACAGAAGAAAGAAAACAGATCAGAATAAAAACAAATTGAACAGAAAACTAAAAGACAATAGAAAGAATCAATAAGACTAGGAGTTGACTCTTTGAATGATCAATAAAATTAACAAACCACTGGCCAAATTTACAAAGGCAAAAATGAGAAGAAGCAAATGACAACAAAATGTAATGATATAGGAGATATCACAACAAAACAATGGAATTAAAAAGAATTATAACCGAATGTTATGCAAAATTGTTTTCCAACAAATCTGAAAATTAGTTGAAATAGAAACATTCCTAGAAACACATTACTTACCTAAACTTACACAAATAAATGTAGAAAATTTAATCAGACACCTATCAAAAGTAGAAACCAAAGAGGTTACAAGTAAATGCCACACAATAACAAAACAATTCCCAGTATATGTGGCTTGACTAGAGAATGGTTTCACACATTTAGCAAAGAGTTGACAGCTATTCTACCAAACTAATCTAGAACATAGAAAAGAAAACTATGCTCCCTAATTCATTCTCTGAAGAATGAATAACCTTGATATCAAAGCCATGTGAAGACACCACTAACGAGGTCAATGCCTCTCATTAATATATGAGGTACAAAAATTCTTAACAATATTCTAGTTAACAGAAGTAATCAGCAGACCTAAAATAATAATAATGAATCATGATCAAGTGTGATTTATACCAGGGATGCATGTGTGTTTCAAAATCAGAAAATCAGTCAATGTGATACACAACATAAATAAAATAAAGGGGAAAAAAATCACACCATAATTTCAACTGCCAAAAATATTAATTGATAAAATCCAACATACTTCTTTGATAAAAATTTTCAACAAAAAGGCATAGAAAGGAAATGTCTCATATAATTTTTGGCATATATAAAAACAAATAGCCAACATTATTCTCAATGGAGAAAGATTTTAAGGCATTCCCTTTGAGAACAGAAACGAGACAAATATGCCCTGTATTACTATTCCTAGTTGATACTGCAGCAGGTGTCCTAGCTAGAGCAATAGGCAAGAAAGGGAAGTGTGGTTATGTGAAAATCAATCTTATGATTATCAACGATAGGTATATAATGATAACTTTATACCCTCAAGTGCCTACAGTGAAGACCAATGAATACCACTATTATTCAAATTTATGCACCAATCACTAAAGCCAGTGAGGATGACATAGAAGAATTCTATCAATTTCTTCAATCTGAAATTGATCAAACATGCAATTAAGATGAATTGACCATTACTGGTAATTGGAATGTAAAGGTTACAAACAAAGAGAAAGGATCAGTAGTTGGAAAATATTGCCTTGGTGACAGAAATTATGCAGGAGATTGCATGATAAAGTTCTGCAAACCAATGATTTATTCATTTCAAATACCTTCTTTAGACAGCTTAAGAGGTGATTACACACATGTACCTCACCAAATGGAATACAGAGAAATCAAACTGACTACATGTGTGGAAAGAAATGGTGGAAAAGCTCCATCTGATCAAACAAAACAAGGCCGGAGCAGATTGTGGAACAGACCATCAATTGCTCATATGCACATTCAGACTGAAGCTGAAGAAAATGAAAACAAGTCCATGGGAGCCAAAACATGACCCTGAATATATCCACCTGAATTTAAAGATAATCTGAAGAACAGATATGATATATTAGACACTAATGACTGAAGACCAGAAGAGTTGTGGGATGACATCAAGAACATCATACAGGAAGAAAGCAAAAAGTTACTAAGAAGACAAGAACGAAGGAAAAGGTCAAAATGGATGTCAGAAGAGACACTGAAACTTGTTCTCCAGCGTATAGATGCTAAAGCAAATGGAAGAAATGAGGAGGAAGTACAAAAGCTGAATAGAAAATTTCAAAGATCAGCTCGAGAAGACAAAGTCAAATATTACAATGAAATGTGCAAAGATTTAGAGTCAGAAAACCAAATGGGAAGAACAATTCAGGATTTCTCAAACTGGGGGAACTGAAAAAAAACTTTGAGCCTCGACTTTAGTTACTGAAGGATTCTCTGGGCAAATTATTGAATGTTGCAGAAAGCATCAAAAGAAGATGGATGGAATACACTGAGTCACTGTACCAAAAGGAAATGGTTGATGCTCAACCATTTCAAGAGGTAGCATATTATCAAGAGCCAATGACACTGAAGTAAGAAGTCCAAGGTGTATTGAAGGAAATGGCAAACAACAAGGCACAGGATGCACTCACTCATCTACGCCAAGAAATTTGGAAGACAACTATTTGGTCAACTGATTTGAAGGGATCCATATTTGTGCCCATTACAAAGAGAGGTGACCCAACATAATATACAAATCACTGGACAATATTCTTGATATCCCATATGAGTAAAGTTTTACTAAAGGTAATACAAAAATTGCTGCAAGCATACATAGACAGAGAACGTCCAGAGGTTCAAGCCAGATTCAGAAGAGGATGCAGAATTAGGGATATCATTGTTGAGGTCTGATGGCTCTTGGCTGAAAGCAGAGAATACAAAAAAGATGTTTACCTGTGCTTTACTGGCTACTCAAAATCTTTTGATTGTGTGGATCATGACAAGCTATTAACAACATTGTGAAGTATGAGTATTCCTGAACACTTAATTGTGCTCATGAGGAATCTGTACATGGATCACGAGGCAGTTGTTCAAACAGAATATGGGAACACTGAATGGTTTAAAATTAAGAAAGGTTTGTGACAGGGTTGTGTTCTTTCACCATACTTATTCAATCTGTATGCTGAGCAAATAATCTGAGAAACTGTTTTATATGAAGAAAAACATGGCATCAGGATTGGAGGAAGACTCAACAACAGATGATACAACCTTGCTTGCTTAAAGTGAAGAGGAGTTAAAACATTTACCGAAGAAGGTCAAAGCACAGTCTTTGGTATGTATTGCATCTCAATGTAAAAAAAAAAAAAAAAAAAATCATCATCACTGGACCAATAAACAATATTCTTATCAACAGAGATAACATTGAAAATTTCAAGGACTTCATTCTTCTATAATCAACTATCAACTCAAGGAAGCAGCAGTCAAGAAATCAAATGACGTGTTGCATTAGGCAAATCTGCTACACAAGACCTTTTGAAAGTGTTGAAGAGCAAAGCTGTCAGCTTGAGGACTAATGTGCATCTGACCCAAGCCATGGTATTTTCAGTATCCTCATATGCATGCGAAAGCTGGACAATGAATAAGGAAGACTACAGAAGAATTGATGCTTTTGAGATATGGTGTTGGAGGAGAATATTGCAAGTAACATGAGCTGCCAAAAGAACCAACAAATCTGTGTTGGAAGAAGTGCAGCCAGAGTGCTCCTTGGAGGCTACGATGGCCAGACCTCGTCTCTCATATTTGGGACATATTGTCAGGAGGGACCAGTTGCTGGAGAAGGATATCATGTTTGGTAAGGCTGAGTGAGGGTCAGAGAGAGGAAGACCCCCAGCGAGATGGATTGGCCAAGTGGTAGCATCAATAGACTCAAGCGTGGCAACAATTGTGAGGTTGGCCCAGGACCAGGCGGTGTTTCACTCTGTTGTGCACAAGGTGGCTATGAGTTGGTACCAACTCGATGGCACCTAACTACAACAACATTAACCGAAGAAAATGGGGTGAAAGATTGTATCATTACACAAGTGACAAACCACTCAGAATCATGGCCCATCAGGTCAACACATAACCTTAGCCAACTCTGCCAGTCTTATTCTCACCTTACATCTCAGCATCTGTTACTGTCAGAGGTACTTAGGTAGCATGGTGGCTTCATAGAACAAAAACAGGACTGTGAATCACAAGCTTTGAAGCTCAAAAGCCATTATACATGAAAAAGACGAGGCTTTCTGTTCCCACAAAAGGTTTTAAATACCTCAGAAACCCTATAGAGTGTTCCTAGAAGTTGGAATTGACTCAATACTCAACCGGCACCTAAAAACAACAAGACATACGAAGTTAATCTGCAAGATAATGGGCTATGAAACTTTTCATTTTTGTTGTAAAGGTGAAATGCTAGATAATGAGATCATCAATCTCATTAGGAATAAATGGTACACAAATTGGAGTAGGTGTAAATGTATCCAAATTGAAAAGGGATGAATAAAACAATTTTTATCCACAGATGTCATGATTCTATACATAGAAAATTCCAGAGACTTCACAAGAATGTTAATACAACTAAAAGAAGGATTAGGACAAGTGACAGAGTACAAGACAAATAAAAAAATCAGTTGGGTTTCTCTAAACTAACAAGGAGGACACTGAAAAGGAAACCAAGAGGACTTCGGGTAAGATGATGGACGAGGCAGCCATGCTACAACATACCCTCTATAACAAAGACACAAAAGACCAAATGAAACAGATGTAGATGATAGTCCTAGAACCCTGAGCTTCAGAGGAAGGGATACAGAAGTTGATGGAATATTTACTAGGACAAGTTGAACAGGCATGACAATAAAAGGATAGGTGAACTATGTTGGCTTGCCAAACACAGTACAGCCATCTTGAACTTTCGTGAATAGCTTTAGAGGCAGATGATGGCCTATTGGAGCAGATACACACTGCGGCGAGAAATCTACAATTTTTTTCTTATTCCCCATACTTCCCAGGTGACCAGAGGAGTGGCCAGGCCTCAAACCCATCCACCCTCACCACAGGTCCTGCCCTCTGGGAAATCAAAGCCCAGGAAGCAGTGTTGTTGTAAGTCATGTCATTGAGAGTTAGGTACTATCAGCACCGCCACTGGTCTTTGGATTCAGGTGACCCCTGCTTACTCCATAACTACAGCAACAGTCCCGGCCAGCCCTGACCTAGCAGGACTCTCATAGCTGGCTTTCCTCTGAACCTAAAACATCTTGATCTCAGCTACCTTTGGGGCCATCTTAGCCTTCAAGGAGCACTCTGGCTGCACTTCTTCCAAAACGTATCTATTGGTTCTTTTGGCAGCCCATGGCACTTTGAATATTCTCCTCCAACACCACAATTCAAAGGCATCGTTTCTTCTACGATCTTCCTTATTCACTGTCCAGCTTTCGCATCCATATGACGTTATTGAAAATACCCACGGCTTGGTTCAGGCGCTACTTAGTCCTCAAGGTGACATCTTTGCTCTTCAACTTTAAAAAGGTCTTGTGCAGCTGATTTGCCTAATGCAATACGTCATTTGATTTCTTGACTGCTGCTTCCATGAGTGTTGATAGTTGATCCAAGAAGAATGAAGTCCTTGACAGCTTCAATCTTTTCTCCATTGATAAGAATGTTGTTTACTGGTCCAGTGGTGAGGATTTTTGTTTTCTTGACATTGACATATAATCCCTACAGAAGGCTGTGCTCTTTGATCTTCATCAGTAAATATTTTAAGTCATCTCTACTTTCAGCAAGCAAGGTTGTATCATCTGCATATTGCAGGTTGTTAGTCTTCCTCCAATCCTGATGCCATGTTTTTCTTCATATAAACGAGCTTCTCGGATTATTTGCTCAGCATACAGGTTGAATAAGTATGGTGAAAGAATACAACCTTGTCACACACCTTTCTTAATTTTAAACCATTTAGTGTTCCCATGTTCTGTTCTAACCACTGCCTCTTGGTCCATGTACAGATTCCTCATAAGCACAATTAAGTGTTCTGGAATACTCATACTTTGTAAAGTTTTTCATAGCTTGTCACGATCCACACAATTGAAAGCCTTTGTGTAATCAATAAAGCACAGGTAAACATCTTTCTGATATTCTCTGCTTTCAGTCAAGACCTATCAGACATCAGAAATGATATCCTTCATTCCACGGCCTCTTCTTAATCTGGCTTGAATCTCAGGAAGTTAGCTTTCAATGCATGGCTGTAGCCATTTCTGCATTTCCTTTAGTAAAACTGTACTCACATGGGGTATCAAATATATTGTCCAATGATTTCTGCATTCCATTGGGTCACTTCTCTTTGGAAAGAGTGCAAATACAGAGCTCTTCCAATCAGATGGCCAGATAGTTGTCTTCCAAATTTCTTGGCATAGATAGTGAGTGCCTCCTGTGTTGCCTCATGCTCTTGAAAGATTTCAATTTTTATTCCATCAATTCCTGGTGCCTTGTTCTTTGCCATTTCCATCAATGCACCTTGGACTTCTTCCTTCAGTTTCATTGACTCTTGATCATATGCTACCTCTTGAAACATCTGAACATCAACCATTTCATTTTGGTACAGTGACTGTGTATTCCTTCCATCTTCTTTTGATGCTTTCTGCATCATTCAATAATTTGCCCAGAGAATCCTTCAATAACAAAAGTTGAGGCTTGAATTTTTTCTTCAATTTCCACAGCTTGAGAAATCTTGAACATGTTCTTCCTTTTTGGTTTTCTGACTCCAGATCTTTGCACATTTTGTTTTAATATTTGACTTTATTTTCTTGAGCTGCCCTTTGAAATTTTCTGTTCGGCTCTTGTGCCTCCTCATTTCTTCCATTTGCTTTAGCATGTGTAGAATGGAGAGCAAGTTTCAGTGTCTCTTCTGACATTCATTTTGACCTTTTCCTTCTTTCTTGTCTTCTTAATGACTTTTTTGCTTTCTTCATGTGTGATGTTCTTGATGTCATCCCACAACTGTTCTGGTCTTCATTCTTTAGTGTTTGATGTATCAACTCTGTTCTTCAGATAATCTCTAAAATCAGGTGAGATATATTCAAGGTCATACTTTGGCTCTCATGGACTTGTTTTCATTTTCTTCAGCTTCAGTTTTAATTTGCATGTGAGTAATTGATGGTCTGTTCCACAGTCTGTCCCTAGCCTTGTTTTCACTGATGATATGGAGCTTTTCCATTGTCTCTTTCTGAAAATGTAGTCAATTTGATTTCTGTGTATTCCATCTGGTGAGGTCCATGTGTATAGCCGTCTCTTATGCTATCTAAAAAAGGTATTTGAAATGAACAAATCATTGGTTTTGCAGAATTCAACTTTGTGTTCTCCAGCATCATTTCTATCACCAAGGCCATATTTTCCAACTACTGATCCTTCCTCTCTGCTCCCAAGCTTTACATTCCAATCACCAGTAATGATCAATACATCTTGATTGTGTGTGTGACTGTTTTCAGATTGAAGAAGTTGGTAGAATTCTTCTATTTTAGCTTCACTCACTTTAGTGGTTGGTGCATAAATTTGAATAATAGTGGTATTAACTGGGCTTCTCTATAGGTGTATGGACATAATCCTATCACAGACAGCGTTCTACCTCATGACGTTCTTTTTGACAATGAATGCAACACCATCCTCTTTAAAGAAATGTAAAAACTCTACACTAACTTTACATGGAAAGGAAAGACAGTGTGGATAAAGAAACTTTACTGAAAAAGAAGAACAAAGTAGGAAGCCTCTCACCTCCCAATTTCAAAAGCTATTACACAGTAACAGTAGTCAAAACAGTCTGGCACTGGTACGGAAGATAAAGAGATGAATGGAAGAGAACTGAGAAGCCAGAAATAAATCCACCCAGCTACCGTCAGCTGACGTTGACAAAGGGTCAAAACACAAAAGAGATTATCTCTTCAGTAAATGGTGCTGGAAAAACTGGAAATCTATTTGCAGAAGAATGAAACAAGACCCACATCTTACATCATATATAAAAATAAATTTAACATGGGTTAAAGACATAAATGTAAAATCTAGAATTACAAAGATCACTAATTAAAAAATAAGAACAAACTTAGAGGCTCTGATACATGGAATAAATACACTGTTAAACATAACTGAAAACACACAAATAGAAGATAAAATAGATGCCTTGTGTTGTTGTTGTGTGTCATCGACTTGTTTCCAACTCATAGCAACAGGGTTTCTGAGGAGGGGCTGGTGGATCTGAACCACCAACCTTGCAGTTGTAGTCCAGTGCTTATCTTATAGCATGAAACCAAGATTCCAAAATACATGACAGTGTCCTCCTAAAAATTAGACAGGTATGCACATCAAAGATTTCACCAAAGAAGTAGAAAGAGAAACTACAGATTGGGGAAATATTTTTGGCAATGACATATCAGACAAAGAACTACTCTCTACTTCAATACCACAACAACAACAAAAAAGACTAATAATCCAATTAAAAGATTGGCAGAGGACATAAATAGACACTTCACCAAAGAAGACATTCAGGCAGCCAATAAACACATGAAGATATATTTGCGATCATTTGCTATTTTGTTGTTGTTCTTAAGTGTTATGAAATAAGTTCTGACTCATAGCAACCCTGTCTAGGGTTTCTGAGGAGTGACTCGTGGGTTTGAACCAACAACCTTGCAGTTCAAACCAACCTTGTGGTCCAGTGCATTATCCGGAAGCTCCACACCAGCACTCTATTTTGTCCGTTAGCTATTGTTGTTAAGTACCATGAAGTCAGTTTCAACTTATAGTAATCCTGTATAGGGTTTACAAAGAGCAGCTGGTGAGTTTGAATCATCAACCTGTGGTTCAAACTGACCTTGCAGTCCAGTACTTTAGTTCACAGTGCCACACCAGGACTCCCACTAGCTATTGTTGTTTTTAAGTGCTGTGGAGTCTATTTTGACCCATAGTGACCCTGTATAGGGTTTCCAAGGAGCAGCTGGTGAGTTTGAACCACCAACCTTGAGGTTCAAAAGACTTTGCAGTCTGATGCATTAGCCAACAGCGCTACAGTAGGACCCCAGCCCACTAGCTATTGGTGATGGTTATGTGCCATGGATTCAGTTCCGACGCACTAGTTCTTAGATGGGTGAAAATTGAAACAATAATGATATCTTATCCCTGCATTTGTTGTTGCTCCTGTTTAATGTTGTTGAATTGGTTTCAACTCATGTAACCCTGTATAACAGCAACTTTTAAAAACAAACAAATAGAATATAAAAAATGTTGGTAAGGGTGTGGGACAGTCTTAAACTGCTGGTGGGACTGCAAAATAACTCTGTACTGCTAACTGAAAGGTCAGAGGTCCAAACCAGCAGCCAATCCTTGGAAACACTATGCAATGTCATTAAGTGTCAGAACCCACTTGATAGCACTTAACAATATCAACAACTGTGGAAAAGAGTATGGCACTTACTCAAAAAAGTGGAAACAGAAATACTGCATGATTTGCAGCAATACAACCATCCCTGTACTTGGCATATATCTTCAAGAAATCAGAGCTGTGATAGGAATAGACACATGCACTCCATGTTAATTGCAACATGAGTCACAGTATCCAAGAGATAAGGAAAGCTTCAATGCTCATCAACAGCAGAATTAATACACTAACTTTGGTACATACACACAACAGAAGACTACACACGCTGAAGAATAATGATGAATCTGGGAAACACCTCATGACATATATGGACCTGAAGGACATTAGTCTGACTTCAACTTTTATTGTTGTTAAGTGCCACTGAGTTAGTTCTGACATATAGTGACCCTGTATAGGGATTCCAAGGATCATTTGGTGGTTACAACTATGAACACTGTGCATGGCAGTCCAGTGCTTATCATATAGTACATACCAGGAATTAGTTAATCACAAAAGGTCAAATACTGTATGAGCCCACTATTGTAAAACACTTACTGATAAAGAGCAAAGGCCATAGGGTCATTTCAGTGTAAAGAAAACAAACATCCTCACAGCTGGAACAATAAATAACATCATGATAAATGGAGAAAAGATTGAAGTTGTCAAAAGTCTTCATTTTGCTTGGATCCGCCATCAACACTCATGGAAGTAGCAGTCAAAAAATCAAACAACATATTGCATTAGGAAATCTGCTGCCCAAGAGCTCTTTAAAATCTTGCTAGGCCTAGTTACTCAGGATAATATCGCAAGATAATACCATGATCATTGGCATAGCATAGTGCATAAAGACAATGTTCTATACCTTATTTTCAAAACTAAGGGACATACTTTTAGGCATAAAATGCCTATCAAACAAAACTGAAAACGCACAAAGGAAAAAGAAATTAGATAACTTAGAACTTCTGAAAATTACATACAAGTGGTCCCAGGTGATTCATGACACCCATTCCTAACTATGTATTTAATACTGTGTACATCAGATGCAACTGGTGCATATGGTTTGTATTTAGATTTAATTTAGTGTGTGTGTGTGTGTGTGTGTGTGTGTGTGTGTGTGTGTGAAGAGCTTGAAGAATTTGCAATGATTTAAAGGCTTCATGTGCCAGAGGAGAAGTTGAATATAATAAAGAATTTAGGGTAAGCACTGGGCTACAAACCACAGAGTCAACAGTTCAAACCCACCAGCTTCTCTTCAGAAACCTTATACAGTATATAGGGTCGCTATAAGTTGGAACCAACTCCAAGGCACTCAACAACAATAACAACACATAACCCAGTGTGTTACACATTGTGCTGCTAACCACATCATTGGAAGTTCTAATCCACCAGCCACTTCACAGGAGGGAAGGAGGCTTTCTGCTCCCAACAAGATTTAGGATCTCTGAAACCCTAAAGGGGGTCGCTATTAATCAGAATCAACTCAATGACAATAGATTTGATGGATTTAAAGGAGTAGTTCAATTGTTTCAAAGTAGGGCATTAATCCAGTTCTTCTAATTCAGTCATGGCTAAGGAAGCACAAAGGTGGTGGCACCCTGCTAAAAGATGTCTGCTGATTGTACCACTTTCAGTGTGTGTGCCTGTCTTAGAGAAGCCCTGGTGTAGTGCTACAGGGTAATCATTGTACTCCTAATCACAAGGTCAGCAGTTCACACCAATAAGCAGCTCTTGGAAAGCCTATATACAGGGTCACTATGAGTCAGAACCTACCACTCATCTGTCAGTTTGTTGTACTGTGATGGTTTGCGAGTTGCTGTGATTCTGGAAGATATGCCAAGGGTATTTGAAATACCAGCAGGGTCACCCGTGGTAGACAGGATTCAGGTGAGCTTCCAAACAAAGACAGACTAGGAAGGAGGAGTGACAAACTACTTCCGAATATTAAGTAACTGAAAACCTTAGGAATAGGAGAGAAACACTGTTAGATATAGTGCCGGAAAATGAGCCCCTCAGGTTGGAAGGCACTCAAAATACGACTGGGGAAGAGCTGCCCTCTCAAAGTAGAGATGACCGTGATGATGCGAATAGAGTAAAGCCTATAGGAGTAAAGCTCACAGGACCTTCATTTGCTGATGTGGCACAACTCAAAATGAAGATAAAAAGCTATAAACATCCATTGAAAATTGGAACATGGAATGTACGAAGTATGATTCTAGGAAATTTAGAAATTGTCAAAATTGAAATGGAATACATAAACATCAATATCTTAGGCATTAGTGAATTAAGATGGACTGGTATTGGCCATTTTGAATCTGACAACCATATGATTTACTATGCAGGGAATGGTAAAGTGAAGAGGAATAGTGCTGCATTCATTGTCAAAAAGAACATATCCAGATCAGTCATGAGGTAAGAACAGTTAATACCACTATTATTCAAATTATGCAACAACCACTAAAAACAGTGAGGATGAAATAGAAGAATTTTACCAACTTCTTCAATCTGAAATTGATCAAACACACAATCAAGATATATTGATCATTATTGGACATTGGAATGTAAAGGTCGGAAACAAAGAGGAAGGATCAGTAGTTGATTATAGATATGATGATGGAGATCACATGATAGAATAATGCAAAATCAATGATTTGTTCATTTCAAATACTTTCTTTAGACAGCGTAAGAGACAATTATACACATGGACCTCACCAGATGGAATATATAGAAATCAAATTGACTACATCTGTGGAAATAGAAGATGAAAAGCTCCATATCATTAGTCAAAACAAGGCCAGGGGCAGACTGTGGACGAACCAATCAATTACTCATATGCAAATTCAAACTGAAGCTGAAGAAAATTAAAGCAAGTCCAAAATATGACCTTAAATGTATCTCACCTAAATTTAGAGATCATCTAAAGTACAGATTTAATACATTACACACTAAAGACCAAAGACCAGAAGAGTTGTGGAATGATATCAAAAACATCACACAGGAAGAAAGCAAAGAGTCATTAAAAAGACAAGAAAGAAGGAAAAGATCAAAATGAATGTCAGACGAGACATTGAAACTTGCTCTCCAGTGTAGAGATGCTAAAGCAAATGGAAGAAATGAGGAGGCACAAGACCTGAACAGAAAATTTCAAAGGGCAGCTCGAGAAAATAAAGTCAAATATTACAACAAAATGTGCAAAGATTTAGAGTCAGAAAACCAAAAAGGAAGAACACGTTCAGGATTTCTCAAGCTGGGAGAACTGAAGAAAAAACTCAAGCCTCTACTTTCGTTATTGAAGGATTCTCTGGGCAAATTATTGAATGATGCAGAAAGCATCAAGAGAAGATGGAAGGAGTACCAGAGTCACTGTACCAAAAGGAAATGGTTGATGTTCAGATGTTTCAAGAGGTAGCATATGATCAAGAGTCAATAAAACTGAAGGAAGAAGTCCAAGGTGCATTGAAGGAATTGGCAAAGAACAAGCCACCAGAATTGATGGAATACAAATTGAAATCTTTCAATAAAGTGAGGTGACACAGTAGGTATTCACTTATCTATGCCAAGAAATTTGGAAGACAACTATCTGGCAGCCTGATGGGAAGAGATCTGTATTTGCACCCAATCCAAAGACAGGTGACACAACGCAATGCAGGAATCATCGGACAATCTCTATGATATCCCATGTGAGTAAAGTTTTGCTAAAGGTAATATAGAAATGGCTGCAAGCATAATAAGGAACTTCCAGAGGTTCAAGCCGGATTCAGAAGAGGCCATGGAATGAGAGAGATCATTGTTAATTTCTGTTAGATTTTGGCTGAGAGCAGAGAACACCAGAAAGTTGTTTATGTACTTTGCTGATGACACAAAGGCTTTCAATTGTGTGGAGCATGACAAGCTATGGACAACACTGCCAAGTGTGAATATTCTGGAACACTTAATTGTGCTCATGAGGAATCTGTACATGGACCAAGAGGCAGTTGTTCGAAGAGGACAAGGAAACACTGAATGGTTTCAAATTAGGAAAGGTGTGTGATAGGGTTATATTCTTTCACCTTACTTACTCAACCTGTAGGCTGAGCAAATAAACTGAGAAGCTGGGTTATGTGAAGAAAAACGTGGCAACAGGATTATAGGAAGACACATTAACAACCTGCGATATTCAGATGATACAACCTTGCTTGCTGAAAGTGGAGATGACTTAAAATACTTACTGATGAAGATGAAAAACCATAGCCTTCATTATGGATTGCATCTCAATGTAAAGAAAACAAAAATCCTCACCACTGGACCAATAAACCACATTCTTAGCAATGGAGAAAAGATTGAAGTTGTCAAGGACTTCATTCTTCTTGGATCAACTATCAAAACTCATGGAAGCAGCAGTCAAAAAATCAAACGACATACTGCATTAGACAAATCTGCTGCACAAGACCTTTATAAAATGTTGAAGAGCAAAGATGTCAGCCTGAGGACTAAGGTACACCTGACCCAAGCCATGGTATTTTCAGTAATATCATATGCATGTGAAAGCTGGACAGTGAATAAGGAAGACCATAGAACAATTGATGCTTTTGAGTTATGGTGTTGGAGGAGAATATTGAAAATGCCATGGGCTGCCACCACAGTGCTCCTTGGAGGCCAGGATGGCCAAACTTCATCTCTCATACTTCAGATATATTATCAGGAGGGACCAGTTACTGGAGAACAATATCATGTTTGGAAAAGTGGAGGGTCAGAGAAAAAGACAAAGACCCCAGCGAGATGATTGGCAATATGGCAGCATCAATGGGATCAAGCATGGCAACAATTGTGAGGTTGGCCCAGGATCGGGCAGAGTTTCATCTGTTGTGCATAGGATTTCTATGAGTCAATACTGACTCGATGGCACCTGACAACAACATGAGTTAGAACAACTCAATGGCATATAACAAGTTTTCGTAGTTCTGCCAATAATCCAGTCTCATGCATTAAGCTCATGAAAGGTCTGGTTACGCTTCTTCTGAGTCTTCCACTCCAGAGCTTTAACCCATCATTTTTCCCATTCTGGTTACTATGATGAATCACCCAATTGTAAAATTTCATGTCAATTCTTTTTTTCTATTCCTCAGCCATGACAGAGTTGGTTTAAAGCCTTGATTAAAGGACTAGTAGGAGTGGTCCACACATCAGAAATTTGTAACCAGGAGACTGTCTGTACTTCTGCCCCTCAAAAGAATATAAAAGATAAGTATTTTAGAACCGTGTCTTCTTTTTATAACTAGAATGACACATTTCACTGGAACTGTTAACTGGACTTAGGAACAATACCCTATTTCTTTGCCGAGATCTCTATGTGATACTTACACTCATTCTAACTGTGCTAACTGTGACTTTCTTTGAAACTTGTCCAACTCCAAGCCTATCATACCTGCAGTGTCCAGTAGCATCTGTAACTCTGCTGTCATTTATCTTATCAAGGTGATACACCTCACCTGATGGTTTTGATAAAACTTTTGATAAAATAGTACTAAAGTAGAGTCTGGTGCTTTGTATAGGCACACGTCATGAAAGAGATGAAAAGAAGCAAGTACATCCTGTTAGATTAATTTATTCAGCCTTACTAAGTCATGTCCCATAAGACCCTTGTGATCCCTCTACCTCTATAGATGGTGGTCTCCTGGTCGCTCATATTAGACTTCAATGTAGTGTGATTCTTGACACAATCTAAGCCATTATCTGTCAACTAAACTGCATCAGATATTGCCCTAATATCTTCCATGTGAAGGGAAGTATCATTTATTAGTATATTGGGACTTTTGGGTCTTGTGCAGCAGCAGCTGGAAACTTTAATTATCCCAACACAAAATGCATGCAATATGAGTGTGAAGTTTCAGAAAGTTAGAGTAATTCTCCAGTTCTGATACCTCTTTAACCACTTTGCAATGCATTCTCCATTTAAAAACACTGTGGTGGGGGAGGGGCACCACATACATGCACTTCAATGTTTAAGTACATGATCCTAAAATATGTGTTGGTATTCACATGCAATTCTTCCTTATTTTAGTACTTTAAGCCAGAGAGAAAAAGAAATTTTGTGTTTAAGGCAAAAAACTTTTTAAGACTATAATAAAAACATCTAATACCATGTCTTAGCAAGAACAATACTGCGTATTTGTGGTCTTAAATTCCAAAAGTGACTTCTTCTGTAAAATGTCCTGTCATCTCTTTAAAAATGCATGTTTCCAACCATCAGAGGTCAGCTCAGCACATTTTTAACAAACTAAACATGAAACAAAAATATTGTCAAATTAATGTGAGATTCATCTTAATGGAGTTTAGGTTATGAAAACAGCAGAATGCAAATATGTATGTAATGTTTGATGGTTCAGCTGTACATGCTTGAGCAGAGAGAAAGACTGATGGAAACAATGCTAATGAGTCTTCCCTAAGTTTCACTTAGAAAAGATGTGTCTTCAATATGGGTGAAATGGGAGATTGAATCTGTTGATGCCCCAGTTCATTCTTCCTCTTTTCATCTTAAATTATAAAGAGCTTGCCACCCAGCGGTCCTTGAATACATGTCAATTGGACAACTGAAGAAATAGGGACTTGAAGTAGTTTTGAGGGATAATATCATGTGATCATTACCTATATGTCATCTTCCTAGAGAACTTTAAAAGCAAGCTTACCTGTAAGCAATTTTTCCTTGCAGTGTTGATTTTAAACCCAGTCCTCATGAAAGATGAACTCTACAATGTAGAATAGCTGTTTTATCATGATCTTGGTTTAAAATTAAATTTCTAGTCAACATTAAGGAAGGCTAATATATGACTCCTTAAATCTTCACTCAACTTACTTTCAGAATGATCTATATTGGTTGGTTATATGGTTTTTTGTATTTTTTTGTTCGTTTATAATCACAGAAATAATATTTACACTTCTTTCAAAATTTAAAAATCACAGAAAGAGCTTAAACACACACACAGAAATCAAGACTGTTAGTAATTCGGTGCATCTATTTTCAACACAATAACGTATTTTACCCGCTATTTTATACCTAGTCATTTTTATGTAATAATGTAACTTGATTTTTTTCTATATTAAAAAATAGTTTACACACTGCAATATTAGTTCATTTTAAGGACACAAAAGGAACTCTGGCACCGTAGTGGTTACAAGTCAGGCTGCTAACCTCCAGGTCAGCATTTCGAAACTACCAGTTGGTCTGGGGGAGAAAGATGAGACTTTCTGCTCCCATAAAGATTTACAGCCTCAGAAACCCTGTATAGGGTCGCTATGAGTCGGAACCGACTCCAGGGCATACCACCACCACCACCACCACCAAGTACTTTAACCACTTTAACCAGTCTCCTACTTTGGAACTAATAGGGTAATTAGCATTGTTATTACTTTAATACCAGAAAGATGTTTACTTGTGCTTTACTGACTATGCAAAGGCTTTCTATTGTGTGGATCATGACAAGCTATGGACAACATTGCAAAGTATGAGTATTCTCAAACACTTAATTGTGTTCATGAGGAATCTGTACATGGACCAAGAGGTAGCTGTTCAAACAGAACATGGGAACACTGAATGGTTTAAAATTAAGAAAGGTGTGTGACAAGGTTGTATTCTTTCACCATACTTATTCAACCTGTATGCTGAGCAAATAATCTGAGAAGCTAGTTTATATGAAGAAAAACGTGGCATCAGGATTGGAGGAAGACTCATTAACAACCTGCGATATGCAGACGATAAAACCTTGCTTGCTGAAAGTGAAGAGGACTTAAAATATTTACTGATGAAGATCAAAGAGCAGAATCTTTGGTATGGATTGCATCTCACTGTAAAGAAAACAAATATCCTCAACAGAATTCTTATGAACAGAAAAAAGATTGAAGCTGTCAAGGACTTCATTCTTCTTCGATCAACTATCAGCACTCATGGAAGCAGCAGATAAGAAATCAAACAATGTATTCAATTAGGCAAATCTGATGTATAAGACCTTTTTAAAGTGTCAAAGAGCAGAGATGTTAGCTTGAGTACTAAGGTATGGCTGACTAAAGCCAGGGAATTTTCAATAACCTCATATGCATGTGAAAGCTGGACAGTGAATAAGGAAGACCTTGGAAGAATTGATGCATTTGAGTTATGGTGTTGGAGGAGAATATTGAAAGTGCCATGGGCTGCCAAAAGAACAAACAGATTTGTGTTGGAAGAAGTGCAGCCAGAGTGCTCCTTGAAGGCCAGGAAAGCCAAACTTCGACTCTCATACTTTGGACATATTGTCAGGAGGGACCAGTGCATTTATTTCATAATTTTGAGTGAAATAATGTTGTTGTTGTTAGGTGCCATTGAGTGGGTACCAACTCATAGTGACCCTATACACAGAAGAATGAAACACTGCCTGATCGTCGGCCAACCTCACAATTGTTGCTATGCCTGAGCCCATAGTTGTTGTCACTGTGCCAATCCATCTCATCGGTGGTCTTCCTCTTTTTCTCTGATCCTCCGCTGTACCAAACATATTATCCTTTTCCAGTGACAATGTGTCTGAAGTATAAGAGATGAAGGTTGGCCATCATAGTTTCCAAGGAGCTCTCTGTTTGTACTTCTTCCAACAAAAACCTCTGTGTTCTTTTGGCAGCTCGTGGTACTTTCAAGATTCTCCTCCAACACCATAACTCAAGTGCATCAATTATTCTACAGTCTTCCTTATTCACTGTCCAACTTTTGCATGCGTATGAGGTTATTGAAAATAACATGCCTTTGGTCATACACAGCTTAGTCCTCAAACTGACATCCTTGTTCTTCAGCACTTTAAAAAGGTTGTGTGCAGAAAATTTGCCCAATGCAATACGTTGTTTGATTTCTTGACCACTTCCATGAGTGTTAATTGTTGACCCAAGAAAAATGAAGTCTTTGATAACTTCAATCTTTTCTTCATTTACATGGATATTGTCTTGGGCCAATGGTGAGCATTTTTGTTTTCTTTTACACTGAGTTGCAAACCATAATGAAGGCTGTGTGTAAGTACCAGAGTTTGTTTATCCATTCTTCGGTTGATGGACACTTGGGTGGGTTCCATCTTGGTGCTATTGTGAATAGTGTGCGAGGAACATTGGTGTGCATGTATCTACTCACGTTCTAACTGAAGAAGTGTTAATACCATTCTCCAGAGTGGATGACCCAATTTGCAATCTCACCAGCAATGTATGAAGGTCCCAGTCTCTCACACCCTTGCCAGCATTTGCTGTCCCCTGCTTTTTTGAACATCGTTGTTACTGCTGGTGTAAGATACCTCATTTTTGTCTTGATTTGCATCTCGCTAATGGCTAATGATCTTGAACATTTTTTCATATGTTTGTTGGCTTCCAGAGTATCTTACTTTGTGAAGAGACTATTCATGTCCTATGCCCATATTTAAGTTGGGTTATGTGTCTTTTTCTTCTAGATGTGTTGTTGTTGATTTTTGTTGTTGTGAAATGCCATCGAGTTGGTTCCGACCCATAGTGACCCTGTATAGGGTTTCCAAGGAGCAGCTGGTGAGCTTGAACTGCTGACCTTGCATTTCAAATGGCTTTGCAGTCTGGTGCATTAACCCACAGCACCACATCAGGACTCCAGATGTGATGTGTTGTAGTTTCCTATAAATGTTAGAGATTAGTCCCTTGTTTGATGTATCAGTTCAAAACATTTTTTTCCCTCAATCTGTGGGCTCCCTTTTTCCTCTTGGTGAATTCTTTTGATGAACATAAATTTCTTAATTTTAGGATGTCCCAGTCATCTAATTTATTCTTTTTTGTTTGTGTGGTTTTTGCGATGTTTGATAGTCTATGTTTGCCATATATTAGAGCCTCTAAGTTTGTCCCAATTTTTTTCTTTGAGAATCTTTATAGTTCTGAGATTTACATTTAGATCTTTAATCCCTGTTGAGCTAGTTTTCATATAAGGTGTGAGGTATAGGGCTTGTTTCATTCTTTTACCAGCACCATTTGGTTGAAGACATTATCTCTTTCCCATTTAATATATTTTGGTTCTTTGTCAAAGACCAGTTGACTGTATGTGGATGGATTTACTTTGGAGTTCTCAATTTTGATTTATGTTATCTTTCATTGTACCAATATCAGGCTGTTTGGACCACTATGGACCTGAAGTAAGTTTTGAAGTTTGGAAGCAAGAGGCCTCCCACTTTCTTCTTTTTCTTAAGCAGCGCTATGCTGATCCAGGATCTCGTTCCCTTCAAAATAAAGTCGTAATAGTTTTTTCCATCTATTCAAAGAATATTGCTGGACTGTGCATTGGGATTGTGTTATGCCTGTATATTGCTTTGGGTAGTATTGACATTTTCACAATGTTATGTTTTCCTATACACGATGATCATGGTACATTCTTCCATTTTTGTAAAATTCTTTTGGTTTCTTATAGTAGTGTTTTTCAGTTTTCTTCATATAGGTCTTTTGTTTCTCTGGTTAGATTTATTCCTAAATACTTCAACTTCTGGCTGGCTATTGTAAATGGTATTGTTTTCCTTATTTCCTCTTCAGAGGTTTATTTATTAGTTATGCAGGAATCACACTGATTTTTGTATATTGATTTGTACCCTGTCACTTTTCTGAATCCGTCAATAATTTCCAGTAGGTTTTGTTGTTGTTGTTATTGAATTTTGGGGATTTTCTATGAACAGTGCCATATCATCTGCAAAGAGAGAGAGTTTTACTTTTTCTTTGCCAATTTGTATACCTTTAATCTCTCTTTTTTACCTTATAGCTCTGGCTAAGACTTCGTTGAAATTTTTTGCATCTTTGTTTATGAGGTATATTGGTGTATAATTTTCTTTTTTGGTGAAATCATTCCCTGGTTTTGGTATGAGGGTTATAATTGCTTCGTAAAATGTGTCAGGCAGTTTACCACTTTTTTCTATATTCTGGAATACTTTGTGTAGAATAGGTGTCAACTCTTCCTGGAATGTTTGGTAAAATTCACTGATGAAGCCATCTGGGCATGGACATTTTTGGTCGAGAGCATTTTGATGACCTGATATATTTCTTGCTTTGCTATAGGTCTGTTCAAGTTTTCTACTTCCCTCTACAGGTTTAGGCAGGTTGTGTTTTACTAAAAATGCATTCACTTCCTTCAGATTTTCAAATTTGTTGGATTGTATATAGTTCTTCATAGTACTCTCTTATTATCTTTTTTATTTTCATTGGTTCTCTTTTAATGTCTCCCATGTGGTTTCTTATGCACGTTATTTATATCTTCTCCATCTTTTCTTCTGTTAAGTTTGCCAGAGCTTTGTCAATTTTATTAATCTTTTCATAACCAATGTTCTTTTCTTTTTTGTTGTTGTTTTCTATCTCATTTCTTCTCTAATCTTTACTATTTCTTTTCTTCTGGTGGCTGTGGCTTTACTTTGCTCTTCTTTTTCTAATTGTTGGAGATGTTGTGTTAGTGTGTACATGGGCTACTCATGAGCTTTTAATATCCCAGACACTACTTATTAAAGTATGATGTAGAGCATTGTCTTTGTAGACTATATTATACCAGTTGACCATGGTGTCTCTGAGATTATGGTTATAAATTCCTTGGCCTAGAAACTCATTGCATTAAGATATTTGATAATATCTAAAGGAGTTTAACTATTTTGTCCTCTGTATGCTCCAGAACATTCATGGTGTGTTTAGAGCAAAGCTAAATATACAATATTTACCCTTATGCAAATATCTTTTTGCAAATCCTTATATGTTTCTGGATATAATGCCACTCTTTCTCTCATACCCATTCAGCCTATCTGTCTGCATATCTACCTGCAGAACACTGTTGTTCCAAGGTTGTGTTGTTGTTTTAGGTGCCATCGAGTCGGTACTGACAACAGAATGAAACAATGCCTGATCCTGGGCCAACCTCACTATTGTTGCCATGGTTAAGTTCATCCATGCTGCTACTTGGCCAATCCATCTCGTTGGGGTCTTCCTCTTTCTCCCTGACCCTCCACCCTACCAAACATGATATCCTTCTCCAGTGATTGATTCCTCCTAACAATATGTCCGAAGTACAAGAGATAAAGTTTGGCCATCCTGGCCTCCAAAGGGTACTCTGGCTGAACTTCTTCCACCATGGATCCGTTGGTTCTTTTGGCAGCCCAGGGCACTTTCAATATTCTCCTCCAACACCATAACTCAAATGTGTCAATTTGTCTACAGTCTTCCTTATTTACTGTCCAGCTTTCCCATGCATATGAGGTTACTGAAAATACCATGGCTTGGGTCAGGCACACCTTAGTCTTCAAGTTGACATCTTTGCTCTACAACACAAGGTTGTGTCATGACATCATTTTCCTCTACCCCTTTAAGCCTTCACATACCTCCTTATGTTTTCACCTGTCTTCCTCATTCTCCTGCCAAGCTCCCTCTTCTTGCACATTGCTTTCCTTGTTACCAAAGCTTACAGGTAGTTACACTTTAGCCAGTGAAAACCTTTTCCTGAGTTTTTACAATAGTGCTTTCACAATATTCATCCTCTTTTCATTGAACAATTTCACTTAGCATAAGGTCTTCCAAGCTCAGGTTGATGTTGCTCCTGTTAGATGCCACTGAGTTGGTACTGAGTCATTGTGAACCTATGCACAACAGAACGAAACACTCCTTGGTCCCAGGTCAACCTCCCAATCATTGCTACTCCAGAGCCTATTGCTGCCACCACTGTGCCAATCTTTCTCACTGGAGGTCTTCTTCTTATTCTCTAACTCTCAATTTTACCAAACATGATATTCTTCTCCAGGGACTGGGCCCTTCTGTCAATATATCTGACCTATGAGAAATGAAGTCTGGCCACCCTGGCTTCCAGGGAGCTCTGGCTATACTTGTTTCAATACAGATTAGTTTAGTTTTTTGGGGAGTCATTGGTACTTTTAATATTTTCCCCCAACACCATAGCTTAAATACATCAATTCTTCTACAGTCTTCCTTATTCACTGTCCAACATTTTCATGCATGTGTCGTTATTGAAAATACCGCAACTCAGGTAGAAACCTTTAAAGAGCTTCTATTTTGTTATCTCCCATGGTGGTGGTGGTATGCCATGGAGTTGGTTCCAACTCATAATGGCCACATATAAGGTTTCCAAGTCTATAAATCTTTATGGAAACAGAAAGTCTCATCTTTCTCACATGGAATTACTGGTAGTTTTGAACTGCTGATCTTGTGGTTAACAGCCTCGGAAACCCTGTACAGGGTCACTATGAGTCGGAACTGACTCCACGGCATAACCACCATACTACCAGAGCTCCTGTTGTCTCCCATATGTACTCATATACAAATACATGGAAGTCTCAGCCTTAAGATTCAATCCATTTAAAACTTTGTAAAGTTAATAAATCTCAGAAATTCACGTAATATCAAAATTGCCTTCTTCATGGGCAAGTACAGACACCTAAATGCCAAAACAACACCAGTGCTTTCTTCAGTCTTCTAAGATTGTACCAAAACCAGTCGTGCCAGTCATAACAATCACTTGTTCCCAAAAAGGTAAATAGCTATAGAGTAAGTAGGAAAGGGAAAGAATGCTATATTCAGGTTTTAAGATAAAATTTTAAAGATTTCCTTCTGACAGTCTTAGAGTGTAAGGGAAAGCCAGTGAAAGCATATTACATGTATGACATTTAGTCCAATTTAAATGACTGTACAATAAGATAAAGCACAAAAATGAAATGAGTTCTTTTTCAAGTAGCTCAGAATATTTTAAGACTCCACAAAAAATCAATAGTGTTTTTAAGCCAATATGAAAACAGTGAAGAATTTTTTGATATTAACAATAAGACCTTGAAAATTCCTCCAGTGATTTATATTTCTGTATTAACACAAAAGGACTCCATTGACAGAGTATATCATCAAAAAGTGCAAAGAGCAAACTAAAGATGAAAAGAACGTGCCATTCCAAAGTAGAACAAAACCATAAATAGAACTTAATGAGCCACCGATGTAAAGAAGTCTGTTGCCAAGGAATGATTTTTCTGGGGCAATAAGTTAACTACAGGGAGCAAGATTAGCGTATCACAGAGTGGCTCCTTATGATACGCACTGGACTGTGAACCCTGTATGCTCAGCAGTTTGAGTCCACCAGCAGCTCTGAGGGAGGAAGATGAAGCTTTCTGCTCCCGAAAGACATACAGCCTTGGAAAGCCAATACAGGGTCACTATAAGTCAGAACCACCACAACAGCAGTTAACAACAACAAAGTTTAATACATTCAAATAAGTGCTATTTGAATATATTTAATTTCTATATATATACAGAATAAATTTAAATATA
>NW_006408547.1:5982084-5983945 GCF_000296735.1 Chrysochloris asiatica | reverse complement strand
AAGTACAAAGGACAGAATTTCTTATTTATCAATGAAAGAGATAAATAAAAAGTCCAACCTGAGTTGGACTTTTGAGTCATCTGAGTGCCCTTAGCAGATTAAACAAGGAACAAATAAAAATACTAAAAGCAGGGGGAAAAAATCTACAAATATTAATTTCTTTGATTGATAAATCAAAATTGGCAGAGAAATAAAAAGCTACTCAAAGAGCCAAAGGGTTCAAGATAACTGCTAAAAGGAGAAGGGCATACTCGTTAGCATACCTTTGTCCTTTCAGCAGCAATTTTAAAGAGTTTTCAAGTCTTTAAAATATCTGCATCAAAATCCAGACTATGTTTTTAAAAATAACTCCAGCAGCCAGCGCTATCTTAAATAAGCAGTAAATGAGCAGAATGTGTACATTGGCAGAAAGGAACAAAAGAACGTGCGCCTGGCATATTGTCACAGCATGAAGAGAAGGGGATGCTGAACATCTACATGAGAGAAAATGCAATTTCCTCATCTCTTCTGGTAACAGGATCTTACTGCAGAACTGCTAGAACCCATGTACAAAGTAAGTTAACTTCAGCAAAGTCCCTCACTGAAAACTAGAGAAAATCACAGAAAAAGAGTACAAATGCGCAGGATGAAAACATTGATGCAATTTAGGCCAACTTTTCTACTTCTTACCAAACTTTCCTGATCATAGACATTAGTTCCATGCCTAAAAACCAAACCCACTGCCAGTGAGTGGATTATGACTTATAAGGACCATATATGTCAGGATAGATATGACCCATAGGGATTCAAAGGATATAAACTTTTGTGTGTGTGTTTACTTTATGAATACTTCTTTTCTTTTTCTTTTTTATTATAGTTTTGGTGAAAAGTGACAGAGCAAAGTCATTTTCCATTCAAAACTTTTTAAACATTTTGTTTGCTGATATTTGTTATAGTCTCCTAAATGCAAAAGAACTCTTTCCATGTCCTCTCTGGCTCTCTCATCTTCCATTCGTCCTGCTTTTGGCTCTTTCTCCTTTATGAATTTTGTTTTGGAAAATGTGCCCTTTTGGTCTCCGTGATGTTATTTTTCACTTTATAATCCTGTCTATTTGGCTGAAAGTTGGCCAGTCAAATAGGCAAACATTGGGGATGAGTTCAGTTCCGGGTATGAAGGGAGTATTAGGGCCACAGTCTTGGGAATTCCACCAGTTTCTATCAGATCAATAAATTTGATCATTTTTATGATTTTGAATTCTGTTGTACATTTTCCCCTAACTCTCTCCAGGATTTTCTATTGGGATCCTAATCAGATCTACCAGTAGTGGTAGCAGGCAACTTTCTAATTCTGATCTAAGGAATGGATAGGGTTACATTTCACGTGGTCCAATAGTCTTTTGCATTAATTGTTCTTGAATTTTTTATTCTCTACACTCTTTTTGTTCTGGATGAGAAAAGACCAATAGTTGCCTCTTAGATATCTGTTCACAAGATGTTAAGAACTCAGTTGTTACTCATTAAAGTAGGAGTCCTGGTACGGTGCTGGGGGTGGGACAAAGCACTGGACCAAAAGGTTGGTTTGAATCAAAAGATCAGTGGTTTAAACTCACCAGCCACTCCTTGGAAACTCTACACAGTGTCACTATGAGTCTGAACTGACTCAATGGCACTTAAAACAACAAAGTAGAAACAACAAAAAAGAACATTATCTTTTTGGACTGTGTTATACCAATTGACCTATATATTCTCCAAGACTATGATGTTAATCCCCTAATCACGGTAATTTATTCCCTTAATTTATTTGGTTATTGCAAAGAGTTTTTTACAACTTTGTTCCTCTATGCTTTTCAATATTCTTGGATATATTTGTAACACATAAAAA
>NW_006408547.1:5923429-5956762 GCF_000296735.1 Chrysochloris asiatica | reverse complement strand
ATATATATATAGTCATTGAAAACACAAACATGGATACTTCTTAGGTATAATCAGACACCTTCCAACGTTGTTTTTTATTGGGGGCGGGGGGTGATATTGAATGTTTAGGACCATAGTCTCTTGGGACATTTCAGTCAATTGACATAATAAAAATCATGGTATGCATAACAGGAGATTTGATAGTGTACTGGTTATGGGCTGCTAACCTCAGGGGCAGCAGTTTGAAACTACCAGCTGTTCCATGGGAGAATGATGAGGCTTTGTGCTCCCATAAAGATTTACAGGCTCAGAAACCCTATGCAGGGTCGCTGTGTGTCGGAACCAACTCCACTACACATAACAACAGCAGCATCCCAGTAAAGTAAGTTGTGTTTGGAATCCTAAAAGCTTGTGAACAGCCTATATGTTTTAACATGCCAAAAGACAGTGACCAAAGTCTTGAGAAAAATTAGTCTCCATATCCCACTACTCTTAGGCCAGAAAGGCGAGATGGTACCTAGCTACCAGCATCACATGTTCTCATCAGGGCCACAAAAGTTGATCCCACATAGATGGAAGAAAAACACGGAGTAGAACTCAAATTCTTATTTAAAAAATAGAAAAAGGAAGAAGAAGATAGAAAAAGGCAGACAAACTGTAATAGTAGAGAATAGAATATTCCCTGAAACATTCTTGAAATATAGAACTGATCATATCCCCTGAGATTTTTTAATGATATAGCAAAATTGTACACAAAATAAAATAATATTACTTGTAAGACTGGTACTCTATTTAACCAACAGAATGGGGCCAAACTGTCTCAATGTCTCAAGAGCAAACATGTAAAGATAAGGGGTCAGAGAAACTAAAGTACTAGAACGTGAACAAACGGGACATAATTAAAGAGGATGAAGACACATCTTGATAAATGTAATTCAAGTCATTGAGCAATTGTTACGAAAATCATCAAACAGGAACCTAATATGCTGTGTAAACTTACACCCCAAACTCTGTAAAATATTATTTTAAAAATTGTACGTAGTAATATGTCAGTTTTAGCTTACGGTTATAACTCGGTCAGGGTGCTAATATTTGAGGCAAAAAACATTTACGAGGCTAATGCAATAGTTCAGGTGAGACATAATAGAGTCTTCAGTGATTGCTAATGATAAACAACTCCCTTGAATCTACTTACCTTTTTGACTGGTCAACAGTCTCCTTTGGTAGTTGTTCTTCCATCTGCCCACCTTGAAGTGTTGCTGTCCCCTGGGGGCCATCTTTGGCATTCTTATAATCCCTTATGCTCCCTCTGTAGGACCGTTATATCCAAAGCCACACCAACCACCAGTATGCTGATGACAACCAAACCTCTATCACTAGTCCAGTTCTCTTCCCCTAAACTCCAGACTCATATTTCTGACCGTCTACTTCATCACAGCTGTTGTATTTCAGATGGAATATGTCCAAAACCAATCTCATTGTTTTCTACCCACAAGCCTATTCTCTCTGCAATGTTTTCTCTATAACTCAATGATATCCCTTTCCATCCAGCTAGAAATTTCTAACAACCAAGCTAGAAATCTGAGAGTTGTGTTTAAATGTTCAATTTCCCTTCCCTCCTATATCCCATCTCAGACCAAGTTCTGTCAATCACACACTTATCTCACGCTCCAATCTCTTCCTCTCTATTCCTGTGGCTGCTATAAATTTTTCATCATCTTTTGCTTATACAATTTAGAGTTATATACGTGTTCCTAGAATACATATTCCAAATAGAAAACTGTCCAATTCTCCCCCACCCCTTCTTATAACCTCCATTGTCTTTAAAATATCTAAGTGGTCCCATGGACAGACCAGGAGTACTGTACTTCTTTATGTGAGTTTACTAAATCTGTATTTTAACTCCAGTGATAATCCAAAAGCATAGATATAAGCCTATTCTGGATGATATGGGCAACACAATGTCCCCACAAGATTCAGTATCTGCATTGCTGTCAATGTTAACACCACACTAAGAATGAGTTAAGTCCATTGTGGTGGTGATGATAAAAAGAACAGAAGAGGATTGAATGTGTTGAACCCAATTGGAATCCCAGCATGGTATATAAACAACGTAACAGTCTCTATGAAGTCCTGGTGTGGCACTGTAAGACAAGCTTTAGACTACTAACTGAAAGATCAAGCAGTTCAAAACTACCAGCTTCTCCTCAGAAACACTCTACAGGGTGGCTCTGAATGAGAACCTCCTCTATGACACTTTAACAACAACATCATGGTTTAAATAGAGAAACACGAGAGAGAATTGAGATAGAACATGGCATACATTAGGGTTAGCAAAGGCATGCCAAACTCTAAAAGCAAAACCAAACAAACAAAACACCCAACATCAAGACTATGTTCACATTAAATAGTGTTTTAATTAAAATGGAATTTAATTATAATTCTACTTTTTAACTTATAACTGTGTTTAGTTATGTAAGAGTTTTATATGTAAGCACTTTGTCTTTTGATTTATATGTATACATATTTAAGTAAGAATATGATAAAATTATGTAAATGAGCAATAGGAGTCATAAGATTTATTTTCTTTTAAAAGGCATCCGTATGTTATCCAAGCTTGAGAAATGTTGATACACAAGCGTAAGTGCACATTCCTCAGTGTGTTAACAACTTTCTCCATGATCCAGCCTCCCTACTCTCTACGATTAAAATGTACACAGTAGTTCAGCTATTTTGACCAGACACTGGACCACAAAGTCAGTTTGAACCATAAGGTCAGCTGTTGAAATTCACTAGCTGCTCCTGGAAACCCTATACAGGGTGGCTACAGGTTGGAACCAACTCAATGGCACTTAGCAGTAACAACAATTTTTTTTTTATATTACCCTTGCTTTCCTATGCCTTTTTGTTTTGCTATCAGGTAATGTATTGAATTATGTTCACCCAAAAGATATGTGTTGTAAATTTTGACCACTATATCTGTGGTTACATAATCTTATTTGTAACTAGGTTATATTTGTTACATTAATGAGACTGGATTAGTATGTTGTTGTTGTTGTTACTAAGTGCCATTGAGTACAGGATGTGTCATAGTTCAATCTCTTTTGAGATATGTTGTTGTTGTGTGCCTTCAAGTTGCTTCTGACTCATAGCGACCCTGTATAGGGTTTCCAAGTTGCTGCTGATGACATTGAACTGCTGAACTTGTGGTTCAAGCTGAACTTGCAGTCCAGTGCATTAACCCACAGCACCAACAGGATGCCTTCTGAAATATAAGAGAGATTAAACAAGCAAGCCGAGGAGAAATAGGGTAAGGTAGATGCCAACACATATATAGATTCAAAGAATCAGGAAGCAGAAGCTGAAGAGAGACAGGATCTTCCTCCAAAGTCAACATGAAGAAAGACTTGCCCTCTAGCTTGGGCTCCGAATTCAGATGTCTAGACTCCTAAAATGTGAGAAAATACATTTCTATTTGTTAAAGTCATCCATTGTGTTATTTCTGTTATAGAAGCACTAAGAACTAAGACAGTTCCCTATTCTCCTATTCACTTCTAACGCAGTAGTCACCCAGTCTTCTGCTACCGAAGAACCTTCTAGATGATGTGGGTAACAAATATTCCCCAGAAAACTCAGTACCTACATTGCTGTCATTGTTAGTCTCACTAGCAACCAGTGAAAATGAGTTCATGGTTGTGGTGAAGATAAAAAGAACATAAAGAAATTTAATCCAAGTGGAATCCCTATGGATTCTATAGGTTTCCCTATGGAGTCCTGGTGTGGCGCTGTTAGATAAGCACTGGATTACTAACTGAAAAGTCAGCAGTTCAAACCAAATTATATTCTGATTCTTTCTCATTCTTTCCATCTCTAACCTCAAGTTGTTATTAAGTGCCATCGAGTCGGTTCCGACCCATAGCGACCCTGTACAGGGTTTCCGAGGGTGTAAATCTTTATGGGAGTAGAAAGCCTCATCTTTCTCCCACGAAACGGCTGGTAGTTTCAAACAGCTGACCTTAAGGTTCGCAGCCCGATTCGTAACCACTACGCTACCAGAGCTAACCTCAAGCAGCAAAGTAAATTTAAGTGCTCTTTCTAAAATTTTTCTTAATGACTACACATCTCTATAAGAAACTCTGGCACCATACCAGGACTCCTTTAGAAACCTTCAATATTGTAACATGAGACTTAAAATTTTTCCTCCATTCACTATAATAATTTCATTTCTCTTTTCAAACGAGCCATTGAAATCTGTTCAACTCTTTTGCTTCATTTCTTATGATTAGTTTAACTACTCTATATGTAAAAGCAAGTTTTAGAGTCTCATCTGACATTCATTTTGATCTTTTATTTCTTTCCTGTCTTTTTAATGACTTTTGCTGTCCTGATGTCACCCCAGAACTTGTGTAGTCTTCAGTCAGTATTCAATGCATCAAATCTGTTCTTGAGGTGGCCTCTAAATTCAGATGGAGTTTATTCAAGGCCATACTGGACTCTTGTGCACTTGTTTTAATTTTGATCAGCTACAATTTGAACTTGCATATAAGCAACTGTTAGTCTGTTCCACAGTCAACCCTTGGTCTTTTCTACCATCTGTTTCCACAGATCTAGTAAATTTGATCCTTGTGTATAATATCTGATGAGGTTCAAGTATATAGTGACTGTTTATGTTATTCAAAACTATTCATAATGAATAAATAGTATTGGAAAATTCTACCATGTAATCTCAGGAGTTGTCTTTATTATAAAGGTCAAATTTTCCAGCAACTGATCTTTATTTGTTTCCATCTTTCACAGTACAATCACCGGTAATTATCATTTAAATGGATAAATAAATATATGGATGTATGTAAAGATTTATGGGATACATGAGTAGGTAAGGAGATAAGTGACTGAATAAGTACATGGAAAGATACTGTTGATTTGGGATGAACTATATATTAGATCAAATGCAACTGTGGAAACCTATGCTGTTCCTAATGACTCTCACAATTATGTTTTAATGGTATTCTTGTTACTATACTAACTCTCTATATAAGATATAATCTAAAATTCACTTTGAAGACATCTTATATGGACACAAATGGAAAGCTGTGTTGTTTATTTTATGCTGCATAGGTCATTATCATTTAATACATGTAAAAAGAAACTGTAGGAGACCATCTTAAATTCTACAAAGGTGTGCCAGTCAAAAATTTGTATTGTCTTTAGTCAAAATGCTATTGAAACTTTTATTTTCTTTCAATTTTCCTTTGTTGAAGTTATAACGGAAGATTAACATATATATTTGAAGTCCCATCCTAAATGGAATTCATAAAGGTAATGTGTTAAAAAATACGGGACAATATCATTTACAATAGTATCTAAAAGAATAAAATACCTAGGAGTAAATTAACCAAGAGCCACAAGACATTTATACTAAAAATGAAAGCATTGTTGAAAGAAATGAAAGAAAATAAACAAATGTCTGAATATTTTCTTTTCATGAAGCAGAAGGCTTAATGCTATCAAGATTTCAATAATATCCAAAGCAATCTATAAATTTAATGCAATTGCAAACTCCATCAAAAGCCAAACATTTCTGATATGTAAATGCTAATTTTCAAATTTACATGGAATTTTAAGGGGCAAAAAATTGCGAAGTCACTCTTAAAAAGTAAAAATAGGTGGACTTACACTTCTTGATCTCAGAAAATATGCTCATGTGGTACTGCACTTTCTACAGAGTTGCTATCAATCAGAAATGACCCAACAACCCTTAACAACCACCAAAATAGTTATCAAAACAATCTAATATTGGTATCAAGATAGACATACAGACTAACGGAATAGAACTGAAAGTCTATGAATAAGCCAAATAGCTACATACAACTCATTTCAACATGGGCCCATCCACTGAGGGAAAAAAAATGGTCTCTTCAATAGAGGTTACTGGGACAACTGGATTATTGAATGAATGAACATGGAGCCATAGTTTCTACTAGATGTGAAAATCAACCTAAAATGGACCAACTAACCTAAATATATGAAGTAAAGGCATAAAACTCTTAGACAAACAGAGGGGCAATGCTTTGGCACCTAGTTTTTTAAATAATGGATTCTTATATATATGGTACCCAAAGCACAAGCAATAAAAGAAAATAGATAAATTGGCTTATGAAAATTTACAACTTGTGCATTATCAACAATTGTACATTACCAGCAAAGTGAAGAGGCAATCAGTAGGATGATAAATATTATTTGGAGGTCATATACGAATTGGGCTGCTAACTGCAAGGTCAGAAGTTCAAAACTACCAGCTGTTCCATGGGAGAAAGATGAGGCTTTCTGCTCCCGTAAAGATTTACAGCCTCAGAAACCCTGTGCAGGGTCACTATAAGTCAGAACCGACTCCACGGCACATAACCACCAACCACCATATTGGGTTGGTATTGTTAGGTGCCATTCAATCACTTCTGACTCATAGCTACACTATGCACAACAGAACAAAATCCTACCTGGTCCTGTGCAATCCTCATAATTGTAGTTACAAATGAGCCGTTTGCTGCTAAGGTGGTATCAATCCATCTCATTGGGGGACTTCTTCTTTTTCACTAACCCTTCACTTTACCAAGAGTAATGTTCTTTTCTAGGGACTGGTCCTTCCTGGTAATATGTCCCAAGTATGAGAGACAAATTCTGCCCATCCTGGCTTCTAAGGAGCAATCTGGCTGTACTTCTACAAAGAAGTTTTCAGAATGTGTCTTTTAGTTGTTTACATGATTATGTATTCCTGAGTGTTTTTGTGTTCATAAAACAAAACAAACAAACAAAAAAAAAACAGAATAGAAGCAAATACTGTTGAATTATGATACATGGAGGAGATTGTAATAAATTGCAACGAAACGATGAATGTAAAACTGATGTTCTCCCATGTAAACTATCACTCAGTTCACAATAAAAACTTAAAAAAAAAAAAAAGTTCCTATAATGTGTAATTACAGATTATTTTATTTTCAGGAGAGTTGACAAAGAATGCTGTGTTCCTTGGCCAAAATCTCAAGTAAGAAACTTGAGCAAATTAATTTACCTGAGCAACACAGAACTCTCCACTCATGCCTAAATTTCTTAGTCCAACTATGGCAGAAACACAGCCAGAATGCTTAGAAGGGAGGCTGGTGAAACATGTCTTTGTACTTTGGGCATAATATCAGGAGAGGCAGTTCCTGGAGAAGCACATCATATTTTGTAAAGTAGATGAGTTGACACATTGGCTGAAACAATGGGCACAACATAGCAACAACTGGGAGCATGGTACAGGACAAAGCAGAATAGACGTGATGACATAAAACAGCAACCACAACAGACATACCACAAGCAAGTGGCTTTAACAGACTTACTTCTCAAGAGTTAAGGAAGCTGGAAGTTCAAGTTCAGTACAACAGGTCTGTGAGAAGACTCTCTTTCTGTAGTCACTGAGAGAAAGGTTATTTCCTTTATGTTGGTAAAACCTGCATTCCTTGAGGATTCACACCATGGTATCTATTTTCCCCTTTGTACTTGCTTTTTTCTATTTAATCTGTTCTTTTTTTCAAAAGCATGTTTAAAACATATCTTACACTGATATGGCCTAATTGCCACAACAAATAAAACCTATTGGCAAACAGGATTACAATAATTGGTAGAGGGGTTAGTTTACAATATACATTTGGTTGTTTTTAAGTCCATACCAACACAAAGCAGTTGTATAGGGTTTCCTAGGAGAGGTCTGTGGGTTTGAACCAACGACCCTGCAGTTAGCAGTACAGTGTTTATCCTATAGCACCACACTGGGAGACAAAACTCAATCCATATTAATTTATAAATAATATGTTTTACAAAGATGTTTCAATATTGGAAAATAAATCAGAAAACTTTAGATCTTTAATACAAATTAAAGACAGAGTCTTATAACACTGTTGAATGTTTCACAATAATGAGCTATTAAATAGGGGAAAGGAAATCCTCAGGGTACAGTCATTAGAAGTGCTTGGTTACTGACGGAAAGGTTCACGGTTAGGTGGGAGAAAGATGGGGCAGTCAGCTTCAGCAGGATTCTTGATTTACAACATGGAAACTCTATATAACAATTGGTAAGTGTCTTCAAGTCAGTTCTGAGTCACAGCAAACCTGAATGGGGTTTCCAAGTCTGTAAATCTTTGAGGGAGCAAAAACTTTCATTTCCGTAAAAGCAAATGATAGACTTAAACTGCTGACTTCATGGTTACTAATCCAGTGAGTATCCAACAAACTGAAAAGTCAGACTAGGAAGAGAGAGAGGCAAATTACTTTTGAATGTTTAACCACTGAAAAACTTTAAATAGCAGGAGAACATTGTCAGATATAGTAACAGAAGATGAGCCCTTTAGGTTGGAAGGCACTTAAAATATGACTGGAGAAATGTTGCCTCCACAAAGTAGAGTTGACAACTGAGTGAAGTTTTGGGGAACATGAGGAACAACTCAGCATGAGGAGAAACAACTGCAAACATTCAACAATATGCAAGGAACAACTACATAGGGAACAACACATTCAAGAGAAAAGGTGTCACTTTCATTGTCAAAAACATTTCAAGATCTATCTTGAAGTAAAATGTTGTTTGTGATAGGATGATAGCCACATACATACAAAGAAGACCTAGACTGCAAAGTTGGTTTGAACCACAAAGTTGGTGGTTCAAACTCACCAGTCACTCCTCAGAAACCTTACACAGGGTCACTGTAAGTCGCAACAGACTCAATGGCACTTAACAACAACATCAAGGAAGACCAGATAATTCCATTATGATTGAAATTTATCTACCAACTACTAAAGACAGTGATGATTACATTGAAAACTTCTACTGATTTCTTCAGTTTGAAATTGATCAAACATGTAGATAATCAAGATGCATTATAATTACTGCTGATTGGAATGTGAAGGTTGTTAAAAAAAGAGGAAGGGCCAGTAGTTGGAAAATATGACCTTGGTGATAGAAATGATGCTGGAGATTGCATGGTAGAATTTTTCAAGGCCAATAACTTATTCATTGCAAATACATTTTTAAAACAACATAAATGGGACTATGCACAAGGACCTCACCAGATGGAATAAACAGGAATCAAATTGACAACATTTACGTGAAGAGACAGTAGTAAAGTTCAATATCATTAGCCAAAACAAGGCCAGGGATGACTGTGGAGCAGACCATCAACTGCTCATATGCAAGTCCACAGAAACCTTTTGACCTTGAACAAATCTGACCTGAATATAGAGACCACCTCAAGAACAAATTTGACGCATTAAACACTAATGACGGAAGATGAGAAGAGTTGTCGGATGACATCAAAAGCATCATACAGGAAGAAAGCAAACGGTAATTAAAAACGAAAGAAAGAAAAACCAGACCAAAATGTCAGAAGACACTGAAACTTGATCTCCTGAGTAGAGATGCTAATGTGAATGGAAGAGATGAGGCAGTAAATGATCTGAACAAAAAATTTCAAAGGGCAGCTCAAGAAGACCAAATGAAGTATTATAATGAAATGTGTTAAGAACCTGGAGTTATAAAACCATTGGTAAGAACATGTTCAGCATTTAAGCTGAAAGAACTGAAGAAAAAAATTCAAGCCTTGACTTGCAATATTGAAGGATTCTATGGGCAAAACCATGCATGATGCTGGCTACATCGAAAGACAAATCAAAAATCACTGAAACAAAAAGAAATGGTCAGTGTTAATCATTTGAAAAGGTAGCATATGATCAAGAACTAATGGTCCCAAAGGAAGAAGTCCAAGCTTCATTGAAGGCATGATGAAAAACAAGGCTACAGGCACCAATAGAATACAAATTAAAGTCTTTCAATAAACTAATGAAGCTCTGGATTCACTCACTCATCTATTCCAAGAAATTTGGAAGGCAGCTACCTGGTCAGCCAGCTGGACAAGTTTCAAATTTGTGCCTACTGTAAAGAGAGGTGACCCTGTGGGATGTGAGAATCATTGAATAATTCATTAATATCACATGCAAGTATAATTTTGCTGAAGATAATTCAAAAAGTTGTAACATCCATTGCCAGGGAAATGCCAGAAATTCAAAGCAAATTCAGAAGAGCACGTGGAACGAGGAATATCATTGCTGATGTCAGATGGTTCTTGACTGAAAACAGAGAATACCAGAAAGATGTTTACTTGTGCCTTATTGACTAGGCAAAAGTTTGTGAGTGTGTGAATCATGACAAGCTATGAGTAACATTGAGAAAAATGGGTATTCAAGAATACTTAATTATGCTCATGAAGGACCTGTACATAGACCAAGAGGCAATTGTTTGAACAGAACAAGGGGATACTAAATGATTTAAAATCAGGAAAGGTGTGCAACAGGGTTGCATTCTTTCACCATATTTATTCAGTCTGTATACTGAGCAAATAATCTGAGAAACTGTATTATATGAAGAAGAACGTGGCATCAGGATTGGAGGAAGACTCATTAACAACCTGCAATATGCAGATGATTCAACCTTGCTTGTTAAAGGGACTTAAAATATTCCAAGATGAAAATCAAAGACCTTAGCCTTCAGCATGGATTACACCTCAATGTGGAAAACAACAACAACTTCACCACTAGACCAATAAATAACATCGTGATAATTGGAGAAAATACTGAAGTTGTCAAACACTTCATTTTTCTTGACAACACAGTCAACACTTAAGAAAACAAGTCCACAAATTAAATGATATATATCATTCATTAGTCTAATGGACTGCACAAGACCTCTTTAAAGTTTTCAAGAGCAAAGATATCATTCTGAGGACTAAGGTGTGCATGATACAAGCCAAGGTATTTTCAATATCTGTACATGCATATGAAAGTTAAACAGCAATTAAGGGAGACCATAGAAGAATTGATGCATTTAAATTACAGTGTTGGAGAAGAAGATTAAAAGTTCCAAGAACTTCCAGAAAAACAAACAAATCTGTGTTGGAAGAATACAGCCAGAATCCTTCCTAGAAGCCAATATGGTAAGACTTCATCTGTTGTACTTTGCACAAGTTATCATGATGGACCAGTCTCCAGAGAATGACATCTTATTTGGTAAAATGGAGGGTCAGCAAACAAAATGAATATCCACAATCAGATAGACTAGCACAGTGACAGTTGCAATGGACTCAAACATAACAATAATTGTGAGGATGTCTTACCACCGGGCTGTGTTTCCTTGTTGAACTAGATGACACACAACAACAATAAGGCCATTCAGCCTCTGAAACTACCAGGGCCAAGTGCTCACTCTCAGATCTCTAATTTAAGGTTTGTTACAGTAGCCCTGTTCCCTCAGCATTTCCTCCTTTGTCTTTCTGTATTCTAATCTTTTTGTAAACGAATCTTATTTTCTCTGTGTACTTTCCCTGGTGGAACCCCTAATATTGAGGACCTCTTCATTTTCATCTAACAGTATCCTTTCTTTGATTTTTAAAAAAATTTCTTTATATAAAATCTGAGGAAAAACATCGCCAAACTTCTTAAATTTTTCTGTTTAGTTTATTTTCTGATTTAAGGAGCAAACAATTGCCTTCTTGTTGTTGTTGTTATGTACTTTGGAGTCAGTTCTTTACGGGAGCAGGAAGCCTCATCTTTCTCCTGTGGAACTGCTGGTAGTTTCAAACTGCTGACACTGAGGTTAGCAGTCCAATTCATAACCACTACGCTACCAGAGCCTTTGTGTTAGCCCAGTTCAAATTCCCATTCACTACTTAGAGGGTGGAGTCCTGGTGTGGTGCTGTGGGCTAATGTGTCAGACTTCAAAGTCTTCTGAACTGCAAGGTCAGTGGTTCAAGCTCACCAGCTGCTCCTTGGAAACCCTATACAGGGTCATTGTGGGTCAGAATCGACTCACGGCACTTAACAACAACTTAGAGGGCAGACTAGGAAGGGACATTCCATTTCTTTCTGTATGCAAACAAAGATTAATCTTTTCTCACTTTTGAAATTATCTCTCTTAAAAGTCATTTAATTTTTTTCCTAGTGAGGAAAGATCACAGACAAGTTAAAATCTGAAAAGTTATGGATTTTTCTAGATATATAGTATTTCGTTAGGATAAGTTCTTTAATGTACCTATACTCAAGGCAAATTAATTTTACAGGTAGTCCCTGACTTAGATCTTTTTAGAGTTGAGCCATCCTGGGAGGAATTTACCAGAAAATGTACACAGGGGATATGCAAAACATTTCTGAGTGATGTGAGCATGCTTTAAGGCTTTGATCAGGATAATATGATGTAAGAGATTGGTGCAATATCATCCATATGGCAAGGATGCTGAATTTAAAGTTCAGTATTGCGGATGTGTAACAGCTCATAGATCACACATTTGGGAAACTGACAGATCAGAACTTAATGGACTTGATGAGGAAATAAATGCTGAAACGGGAAATAATAAAAAAGAGGAAAGAGAGAAGTCTAAACATTTTTACAGTAGAACGATTAGCTGGAGCTCTTTGTGAGCTAAATTGGGGGGCTTGAGCTGCTTGAAAATGTGAAACCAAACACTGATTGCTTTACTAACATCCCCAGACAGATTCAGTAAGTTGTGAGATGTTACCATGAAATATATGAAGAAAAAACATTAAAAGTACCATATAATTTTCTGACTTGAAAACCATCCCCATTCTCAGGAGTAATCCAGATGATCCAGAACCTTGCACAAGTGGACGTATTACCAAACTGAAAAAGTGTCCAAGTTGGTCAATGCATCTACATCATCAAAGTAAAGTTTTATGATTTGTGTATTTTTGTGTATGTATTACAACAAATTTTCTAATTTTAACCAACAGGATTCAATTTGTAAAGATGATGATTACAAAAGCAATAATAATGAAAAGATGTTTTTGTTTTGTTTTGTTTTTAAATGAGATATTCAATTTACATCAGCATTGATGTACAACAGTCATCAGAATCAAACCTGTTGTAAACCCGGGACTACCTGTTCTTATTAAGGTATAGTTTGGATTTTTGACATACTAAATTTATCATTCATTGATTTCCCTTGATAAAGACCTTGTAGCAAACTAATTTGTTTCTTTACTTATCTTTATATATCTGCTGTTGGTGTTTGTTGTTAAAGGCCATTGAGAGTCAGTTTTGACGCACAGAGACCCTGTATAGGATTCCAAAGAGCTGCCGGTGGGTTTGAATGACCACCTTTGTGATTAATAGTTCAATGCTTATCCTACAGTGCCACACCAGGACTCCTTTATATACCAATGACTAAAAAGTTCCTGGAAAACAGGGAGAGTATAGCAAACATGAACATAATGAAATGTTGTCTCATACATGAATATTAGTTGCTTTAACTCAATGATTCTTTAACTATGTGGTATGATCACAATTTGACAGGTCCCAGTTATAATTCTATAAACTTGGTGTTGATATTTTGACTGGTAGATGTGATTATTTTCTCATGTTGTTGTTGTTAAGTGCTGTCGAGTCGGTTCCAATCCACAGCGACCCTGTATAGGGTTTCCAAGAAGCCAACTGGTGAGCTTGAACCTCCGACCTTGCAGTTCACACGGCTTTGCAGTCTGGCACATTAACTCACAGCGCCACACCAGACCCTTCTAGCTTTTGCCCCATGCTTTTCTTTTTTTAAAAGTCATTTGAACTTAAACCTTCTGCTGTCACCCCAGGGCAAGTCTAGAGAGTGAAATAACGCCATTTGACACTACTCTCCAGCCACACCCTACTGATTTCCTTTCCTTTGAAATGATTACTATTAGGAGGAAAATTACCCAGGAGAAAAGATCAGTACTGGCAACAGTGGGAAAAGATCAACAGAACCATTAAAAAATCTCCAAACACCAAGTACAGAGGGGTAGGATGTGGACAAGAAATAAAAATCTTTTTGTCAGACTGGCAGAATATAAACAAGCCAAAACCTGTCTCCCTGTGCTTAGGAAACCCAGTGGGGTTTGTAAGCCCTCCCTCTCTAGTAGCTACAGATTGATAAGGTGGGTTATTAACTGTCAATCACCAAGTAACCACCCCTCACCCCCAATTATAACCAGTTTTCAGCACAGGAACAAAATCAGTTATGTGGAATATCCCAGAAGTCTTCTATTAACACATCAGAAATATTCATTCACCAAACCAATACTTGTTGTTAAATGCCATCGAGTTGGTTCTGACTCACAGTGTTTTACAGACACTTTATAGGGTTTTCTAAGAGTGACTGGAGAATTTGAACACCAAACTTGTGATTCAAATCAACCTTGTGTTCCAGTGCATTATCCCACAGTGCCACACCAGGACTCCAAAACCAATACTAGAAGGAGAAAGAAGGAGAAAATATGGAAGAGTTCTGTTTCAATAGCATTTTAAAGGAAGGAATGGTAGGGCTAAGGTGATTAGTTCAGGTTTCAGATAGGTTAGTAGGCTCAAAAGAAGGAAAAAAAAAAGACAAAAGTAAGTGACAAACACAGAGACCTGGAGTTAACTGACAGGTGCTTTTAAATGCAGCCATCTTTGCCTACAATTTATATTTAAAATTAATAAAATAACGTTACTATGTATTTTTAAAGGGTTCTTCCTTAGAACATGAGTAGGGTTGGTTATGATGAAGGTTCAAAGGTAAGGAGTAGTTTCTTAGACTCCTTAGTATTATAAGGTAGTAAACCACAGGGAACGTGTGTTAAATGTTTACACCCAAAAAGACTACCCTCAGAAAGCTTATACAGGGCCACTATAGGTTGGAACCAACTCAAATGCACTTAACAACAACAAAGGTTTTCAGCAGTCCTGGTGTGACACTGTAGGGTAAGCGCTGACCACAAAGTTGATTTGAATTAACTGGGTCTGTGGTTCAAACTCACCAACCACTCCTTGGAAACCCTATACTGGGTCGCTGAGTCAGAACTGATTCAAAGACACTTAACAACAAAGTTTTTCAATACAGCAAGCGGCAGATCTACTTAGAATAGAACCTTATTTTTAGGCTAGAATAAATGTTTCAGTTGAATTACTTTGAGGGGTTTAAAAGGTGTTGACACTACTTCGACTTTCACATCATAAATGTGCCACCCTAATAATCCCTGTTTAATTACTGTTTATTGGAAGTGAATGCTCTCAGCATTCCAGCATGGTACGTTTCACTTTTCTGTCAGTTAAGTTTTCTCTTGTGGAACCTTTGCCCCCAGCTACCAATGATATTATCCCAAGCATGCAGAGATTCAGAGACCTTGGGGAGCTACACCTGGAATGCTGGAGGCAACATCTTTGTTGAAATTCAAGGATATAAAAATGAAATTGTTGTGGTCTAAATAGGCCTTTAAGAATCATAGAAGAAGCCACTGCATCTTCAAAGCAAATGTTTTCTGTAAATGGATTATATATTCATGAGCTAGTATCATTCTTGTTCTGACCAAATACCCCTACCTTGGGAAGACTGACAACTAATTAGAATTAACAGGAAAATCATTATCCCCATTCTGTTGCTCACATGGAAATGTACATTACATTGAAAACATCAAGACACACCAAACAATACGAGACAATATGTTTGCACCTTACAAGCGGTAAACTAGAGGTCAGGTCAAATTAGAGCTAATTTTTACCAACAATTGTTCTATAAAATAACAGCTGGCCTGGAAGGAATGCCTGAGCGCTGAATGTTTACTGTAACAGAATATGCAAGAATTGGGGTCAGGGGAGAGGATTCAAGTCAATTAATGCTCTTTTCCCTTCAAGGATCAAATGTACCAAATTGTATGAAATAACTACTTGAGATAAGCGAAGCTTGTGGTAAGACAATGGGGCTATTTATTGTCACCAGAAAAGAACATTACCACCAATATAAGAAGCTGAGATTTTAAAACTTTGGGTAATTAATTTCCATCAGAGCTGGATTCAAGGTCAGTTGTGTAATACCAGCCATTATTTTCCCTTTGCTACCTTTGGCAGGCATTTCACGGGGCTCATCCATAAATAATTAAACCCAAAGTATCTGCTGCATCAGCTTAACTACTTCAGGGAGATGCAGAGGTCCAAGATTTTATTTCATTTGGAACTTCTAATAGAAAGGGAAACAACATTCTCTGTGTATTAAGAAATATGTCTTACTTCCTGCATAAACAATGCAAACATTTCTTTTTAAGTGTTCAATATGTTCATTTCCATCTAGACTTTTCTAGACTGCTTGAGTAAATTGAGAAAAATTGCAAAAGCAAAAACCTAATCCGCATACTGCCAGCATGAAATAATTTAAATCTGAGGTAACTTCTAACTGATAATAGTGAATCATCAGGATAATGTAATGTTTTGTGGGACAGATGATGAAAGAACAATTTGAAATGGAGCCACATGAATCATGCTTCCAAAGCATGAGCAGTGTCTAAAGGGACCTTTAGGAACACATGGGAACTGGCTGGGAGAGAGACGACTGTAGGGTGTTCATAAAATGAGAAATAGAATAAATGGGGTGAAAGTTGGTTTATGAGTAGGTCAAAAAGTTCAGTTGCTAAAACTTTAATTTCTTAAGGGAAATGATTTTGATTTTTTCTTCATTCTTATAAAGTGTTGTTTAATTTATAACAGATGAACTTTTAAAACACATACATTAAAGTGAAGAGATTAAATTACAACCCAAACCAACAGATCTCGACTCAATAAATGTTCACGTATGCAGAGCTCTATCCCAATACCGTTGGTGTGCAGAAGACAGAACAAAAAGTTGGATTTTAGGGCTCTTAAGTTGTTGTTGTTAAGTACCTTGGAGTCGTTCCAACTCATAGTCATCCTGCACAGGGTTTCCGAGGCTGCAAATCTTTACTGGAGCAGAAAGCCTCATCTTTCTCCCACGGAACAGCTGGTGGTTTTGAATGGCCAACTTTAAGGTTAGCAGCCCGATTCGCTTCGGTAGCCACCTACTAATCCAGACCCAAGTCAATGTAAAACATGTAGGTTACCCAATCCAAAATTTAGGGATCTTCTTTGTTAAAACAAAAAAGAGTTCTGGGTTGCAATTTGCATTAGAACTGTGAATTTTGCTAAAACATTTGAGTTGTTAAAATTGTATGGCATTATATCTGCTAAGAAGCTATTATAGCTGTGAAAACGATGGTAGGGGAATGGCATCATACCTCCTCCTCTACCTTCAAAGGGAAGGAGAAGCAAACCATGAGCTCAAGGTGGATTCCTATGAAGCTGAAGTCAGATGTGCCTCTACCCTCCAGTGTTCTCTACTAATTGTGATACCAGCTTATCCTCTCCCAACACTCTCTACTTCTCTGCTGGCTTTGATACTTCATTTCAAAGACAACAAAGCACTCATAGGCAATTGTCAAGGTTATGGGATGTACTAGGGAAGTTAACAAGTTACAATTCAGGATCACAAATGGTCAGAACAGCCTCTTCTCGGTAATTTTGGTAAACAGGTCTCTTTCTGGTCCTTGGACTCTTGACTTGGCCTTTGCCTCGCTCGGGCAGTGTTACAAAGCTCTTTCAAGGGCACCAGTAAATACCCAAAGTGGATTCAGCTCTAGCTCAGTGCGTCAGCAAACCTTGTTATTGTTGTTATTGTTGCTGTTGTTACGTGCCATAGAGTCCGTTCCAACTCATTTAGATCCTGCATAAGATTTCCAAGGAGTGACTGGTGAGTTTGAACAACTGACCTTGTGGTTCAGCTCAACCTTATGATCCAGTGCTTATCCTACAGTGCCACGCCAGGACAAAAAACCCTTGTTATTGTTAGGTGCCATCAAGTTGGTACCGACTCATAAGGTCCCTGTGTACAATAAAATGAAACACTGCCTGGTCCTGTGCCAACCTCACAATCTTTGCTACACTTGAGCCCATTCCTGCTGTCACTGTGCTAATCCATCTCGCTGCAGGTCTTCCTCTTTTTCTTCATCCTTCCACTTTACCAAGCATGATGTCCTCCAGGGACTTGTCCCACCTGAAAATATATCCAAAGTCTGAGAGATGAAGTCTGCATATCCTAGCCTCCAAGGAACATTCTGGCAGTACTTCCTCCAACACAGATTTGTTTGTTCTTTTGGCAGTCCATGGTACTTTTAATATTCTCCTCCAACACTGTAACTCAAATGCATCAATTCTTCTACAGTCGTCCTTATTTACTGTCCAACTTTTGCATACATATGAGGTTACTGAAAATACCACTGCTTGATTCAGTCACACCTTGGGCCTCAAATTGACACCTTTGTTGTTCAACATTTCAAAGATGTCTTGTGCAGATTTGCCCAATGCGTCATTTGATTTGACTGCTACTTCCATGAGTGTTGATGGATGATCCAAGAAAAATGAAGTCTTTGACAATTTCAATCTTTTTTCCATTGATATGGATGTTGTTTATTGGTCCAGTGGTGAGGTGTTTTTTTTTTTTTTCCTTTACATTGATGTGCAAGTCAAAATGAAGGTTGTGGTCTTTGATGTTCATATGTAGGTATTTTAGGTCCTCTTCACTTACAGCAAGCAAGGTTGTATCATCAGTGTATGAAATAAGAAAGAAAGAGACGAGGAGAGAAACAGGGCTTCAACAGCAGTCAGGTTTATTCAAAGTAAACCTAGGAGGAGGAACTCAAAGTCAAGAGAAACCAAGAGGAGCCCTCCTGTCCCTTACAGACTGTCCTATTTAAGGCAGCGTGGTCCTGGGTACAGTTTTTGTGGGCTTCTGATGGGCAGAGTTATGGAGACGTACCTGAACCGTGAATCTACTGGGGGGAGGGTCTCTTGATGTAATAGAAGACTTAAGCTTTCAGGAAACCAAAGGTTAAGCAGGACTTTATTCAGGATCATTTGGGGACAACTGCAATGCCATTTTGTTGATCAGGCGCAGGGTGCTTCAATCAGCATGTTTCGGTTTCTTAATTAATCTTCCTCCAACCCTGATGCCATGTTCTTCCTCATATAATCAAGCTTTTTGGATTATGTGTTTAGAATACAGATTGAATAAGTATGGTAAGAATACAACACTGGCACATACCTTTCCTAATTTTAAGCCATTAAATGTTCCCTTGTTCTGTTTGAACAACTGCCTCTTGGTCTCTGTACAGGTTTCTCATGAGCACAATTAAGTGTTCCAGAAAACTCATTCTAGGCAATGTTGTCCATAGCTTTTCATGATCCACATAGTCAAAAGCCTTTGCATAGTCAATAATGCACAGGCAAACATCTTTCTGACATTCTCTGCTTTCAGCCATGATCCATCTATCTTCAGCAATGATATCCCCTAGTTCCACATTATCTTCTGAATCCAGCTTGAACCTCTGGACGTTCTCTGCCAAAGTTTTGTTGCAGCCACTTTTAAATTTATCTTTAGCAAACTTTTAATTGCATGCTAATGATATTATCTAATAGTTTCTGCATTCTGTTGTGTCACCTTTCTTTGAAATAGGTCCAAATATGGATCTTTTCAGCAAACCTCATTCTTTAGCTTCTGTGCCCCACTCCACAAGTGATTCTTCTGCCCAAGACACTCTGCTTTACTTGTTCTGTGCATCAGAACCCCACCACTCTGCCTCATGTTCTCAGTTCCTCTGGTGCTCTTCTCCCACACCTTTGCTGCTTCTTTGGTGCCACAGCTTTCCGTTCCTGGGTATAGGGAGGCTCAATTCACATTTTGGGATGTAATGGTCCAAAAGACACACTCCTGGCTTTTTAACATGGTCATAAGATCCTCCTTCCTACTTCTGAGATGGCTCATTTTATACCCAGTAGAATGGTAAAAAAGGAGCTCTGGTAGCGTAGTGGTTACGAATCGGGCTGCGAACCTCAAGGTCAGCAGTTTGAAACTACCAGCTGCTCTGCGGGAGAAAGATGAGGCTTTCTGCTCCCGTAAAGATTTACAGTCTCGGAAACCCTGTACAGGGTCGCTATGAGTCAGAATCGACTCCACGGCACATAACAACAACAGAATGGTAAAAAGGAACCCTGGTAGAGTAATAGATTATGAGCTGGGCTTTTAACCATGAGGTCAGTTGTTCAAATATACCGGTCACTCCAAGGGAGAAAGGCGAGGCTTTTTGTTCCCATAAAGATTTACCACCTCAGAAACCCTAAACAGGTTGGCTAAGAGTCAAAACTGACTCAGTGGCATACCACCACCATCACCAGGATAATAAAATTGATAATCCCCACATCAGGGTTCCAAGTTTTTACAGTCACAATTAGTCTGTTAACAAGCATTCACAGCTGAAAAGTATAATCTATCAGCATTTATCCCAACCTTCCCTTACCTAAACTCTCATCAGGTAGAGAGGAAAAATGCCCAGTCATTTGATGGGAGTTAAAAAAAACCATACCATAAAATTCACTGCACTATAGTGAATCAGTGGGAAAATGCTCAATTGTCATGTGCATGTATGAGATACCGGCTTCGTTCTTGTCAAGGCACCTCATGTGTAACTAGTGTTTTGTCAATGAAGTCTTTCATATTGCTATAATGCTAAATGAGTGTCAGCAGTTTCCTACTGAGAAGGACTAGGAAGCAAAGTCTGACAATCTACTTCTGGAAATCAGCCCATGGAAATCCAATCTACGGATCACAGTGCTCTAATCTGCAACTGCTCATGGGAACGCCATGGAACTGGACAGCACTTTGTTCCATTGTGTTTGGGGTTGTCAAAAGTTGGTCACCAACTTGACTGCAGATAACAACATATATACTAAAGTGGCTTGAAAGTTAGAGTGAGGGAAGCTGTGGACAGAGAGTCAACAACATAGGGACAAAATGAAGGAACAGAAAGATACACCGGTGTGATCTTTTAAGCTGGTAAGTAATCAAATGTTGCCCTAGAACAGTCAGCCCTTTACCTATTGTTGTTACTGTTAAGTGCTGTCGAGTATAGAGTTTCCAAGGAGCAGCTGGTAGGTTTGAACTACTGAACTCGTGGTCAGCATTCCAGTGCTTACCCTACAGCACCACAAGATGGGAAAGGCATAGGGAGCAATGAGGGATTAGAGAGATACCTGTATGATCTTATATGTTGTTAAGGAATAAAATATCATCTTGGGACAGTCAGCCCTTTAACTCTATATAAAGGAGGTGATTTTCTCTGTCCTCTCAATGATGTGCTGCTTGACACTCTGAGCATGCCTGGAGAGACCAACGCACATGGATTCAGCATATTTCCATCAACACATTTTCTGTGTAACCTAAAGTCCCAAGCCAGATATTTTATTGTTTGTTGTTTGGCTGATTGTATGCCAGTGAGTTGGTTCTGACTCATAGCGATCCTACATCGGGTTTCCTAGGCTGTAAAAATTTATGGGAGCAGAAAACCTCATTTTACTCCTGAGGATGTGATGGTAGTTTCAAACTGTTGAACTTCCGAAGTTAATAGTCTGGCTCGTAGCCACTACATTGCCAGAGCTCCTTTTGATAGTATTTAAGTTATAGCATTAGCCATCAGTGGCAAAGAAAGATATAAAGTTATAAAATTTATAAAAATAGAAAGTTAATATTTTTCTTGACATGTAAAAGAAGTAGTTATGCATGTTTCTGTTAGGTACTGATGTGTCAATTCAAACTCATAATGACCCAATATTGACAGAGTTGTTGTTAGGTGCCATCAAGTTGGTGCTGACTCATAGTGACCTTATGCACATCAAAACAAAACACTGCTCGATCCTGGGTCAACCTCACTAGTGTTGCCATGCTAGAGCCCACTGATGCTGCCACTTGGCCACATCTCACTGAGGGTCTTCCTCTTTTTCTCTGACCCTCCACCTTACCAAACATGATAGCCTTCTCCAGTGACTGGTCCCTGTTGACAATATGTCTGAAGTATGAGAGACAAAGTTTGGCCATCTTGGCCTCCAAGGAGTACTCTGGACACACTTCTTCCAACACAGATCTATTGGTTCTATGGGCAGCCCATGGCACTTTGAATATTTTCCTCCAACACCATAACTCAAAAGCATCAATTCTTCTATGGTCTTCCTTATTCATTGTCCAGCTTTCGCATGCATATGAGGTTATTGGAAATGCCATGGCTTTGGTCAGGCACACCTTAGTCCTCAAGCTGACATCTTTGCTTTTCAACACTTTTAAAAGGTCTTGTGCAGCAGATTTGCCTAATGCAATACGTCGTTTGATTTCTTAACTGCTGCTTTAGTGAGTGTTGACAGTTGATCCATGAAGAATGAAGTCCTTGACAACTTCAATCTTTTCTCTGTTGATAAGAATGTTGTTGATTGTTCCAGTGGTGAGGATTTTTGTTTTCCTTACATTAAAATGTAATCCATACTTGAGGCTGTGCTCTTTGATCTTCATCAGTAAATATTTTAAGCCCTCTTCACTTTCAGCAAGCAAGGTTGTATCATCTGCATATCGCAGGTTATTAATGAGTCTTTCTCCAATCCTGATGCCATGTTTTTCTTCATAGAACCCAGTGCCCAATAGGGTGTCCTAGAATGTACACCTTACAGGAGGAGAAGAGAGCCAGTTTGTTTCCCCTCACAGTGAACCTTCTTATTAGTAGCCCAAGGATTTAATAACTGAGTCACCAGGACTCCTTAGCCATAGACGACACAGTATTATTGCATGGATTCTGACTCATGGCAACCTTACTGGACAAAGCATAACTGCCCCAGTAGATTTCTAAGGTTACAATCTTTATGGAAACAAACTGCCACCATGTTTTTCTCCCATGAAGCAGTTTGTGGGTTCAAACCATTTCCATCTGGTTACCATCTGAATATCTAACCACTGCACCAACAGTACTCTCTAGCTATACATGTTGTTGTTGTTAAGTGCTGTTGAGTCAGTTTTGACTCAAAGTAACCCTGCATGGGTTTCGAGGAGCAGCTGGTGAGCTTGAACTGCTAATCTTGTGGTTCATCCCAATCTTGCAGTCCAGCTCATTGACCCAGGACTCCCTAGCTCTCACACCTGGGCTCTGTAGCTATGCGTAGTGGTGAGGAATCAGGCTCTGTATAACAAGACAACAGTATAAAGCCAGTTTGAACTGCAAGGCCAGAAATTCAAGCTCACCAGCCATTCCTCGGAAACCCTATACAGGTTCTCTATGGATCAGAACCAACTCAAAGGCACTCAACAACAGCAACAATGACACAGTGATACTTAAGCAAAAGAAAGGCAAAATTCCATAAAATGCTAACTCCTTAATGGTGTTCTGGACATACATTGTCACCCCTCTCCAAGTACTGACTAACATCATTTACTAAGTTCAAACCACAAAGGTTCCCCTCCCCTTCCATTTCTCAATACCATAAAGTCTCATCCTTCTACCCAAAGCTCTTCCTATGCTGATGACTAAAGGCAGTTTTCAGAAGATCCTTACTTAAAATTTAGGCACCAAAGAAACTCTGAAATTCTAAGACTAATCCACGAGAATCAAAATTTGATCTTGAATGCATCCCACCTACATTTAGAGATCATTTCAAGAACAGATTTGATGCATTACACACTAATGACCAAAGACCAGATTTGTGGGATGACATCATACAGGAAGAAAACAAAAGGTCTTTAAGAAGACAAGAAAGAAGGAGAAAACCAAAATGGATATCAGAAGAGACTCGGAAACTTGCTCTCCAGCATCTCATAAATAAATCCATATTTATGCCCATTCCAACATGATCAAGTAAAATAAATGAACAGATAATTTCAAAGGGTAGTTCGGGAAGACAAAGTCAGGTATTATAATGCAATGTGCAAACACCTGGAGTTCTAAAACCAAAAGGGAAGTGCATACTTAGCATTTCTCAAACTGAAAGAACTGGGAAAAAAAAAAAAAATCAAACCTCAACTTTGAATATTTAAGGATTCTATGAACAAAATTTTGAATTATACAGAAAGTAACTAAAGAAGATAGAAAGAATATGCAGAGTCACTGTACCAAAATAAATGGTCAATATTCATTCATTTCAAGAGATAGCATATGATCAAGAGCCAATGATACTGAAAGAAATCATCCAAGGTGCACTGAAGGCTTTGTCAAAGAACAAGTCTCCAGGAATTGATGGCATACAAATTGAAATCTTTCAACAAACTGTTTTAGCACTGGAGGTACTCACTTATTTATGCCAAGAAACTTGGAAGAGAGCTACCTCGCCAACTGATTAGAAGCGATCCATACTTATGCCCATTCCAAAGAAAGGTGACACACGAGTCTGGAAATTATTGGACAATATCACTAATATTACATGAAAGTTGAATTTGGGTAATTTAATAATGGCTGCAACAGTACATTGACAGAGAACTGCCAGAGGTTCAAGACAGATTCAGATGAAGAAGCGGAGCCAGGGATAACACTGCTGACTTAAGATGGATCTTGGTGGAAAGCAGAGAATATCAGAGAGATGTTTACTAGTGTTTTAGTGTCAATGCAAAGGCCTTGAACTGTGTGGATCCTGACAAGATATGAACACAACATGGTGGAGAATGAGTTTTCTGAAACACTTAATTGAGCTCATGAGAAACCTGTACGTAGACCAAGAGGCAGTAGTTTGAATAAGACAAAAGGACAATGAATGGATTAAAATCAGGAAAGGTATGCACCAGGCTTGTATTCTTTCACCATATTTACTCAATATGTATGCTAAGCAAATAATGTGATAAACTGGATTATATGAAGAAGAACATGGCATCAAGATAGGAGGAGTACTCATTAACAATCTTTGATATGCAGATGATACATCTGTGTTTGCTGTTAGTGAAAAGGACTTAAAAAGGCCTTACTGATGGAGATCAAAGACCACAGCCTTCAGTATAGGTTTTCAATGCAGAGAAAACAAAAATGCTCACCATTGGATCAGTAATTAACACCATGATAAATGGTGGAAACTTTGAATTTATTAAAGACTTCATTTTGCTTGGATCAATTATCAACACTCATGGAAGCAGCAGTCAGGAAATCAAACAACATATTGCCTGGCAAAACTTATGCACAAGACCACTTTAAAGTGTTTAAGAGCAGAGATATTAATTTGAGGACAAAGGTGTGGCTGACCCAAGCCCTGCTATTTTTAATTGCTTCATAAGCATGTGACGGTTGCACAATGAATACAGAAGATCATGGAAGAATTGATGCATTTGACTTATGGTAATGGAGAATAAAATTAAAAGTATCATAGACTGCTAGAGGAAAAAACAAATCTGTGTTGGAAGAGTTATGACTAGAATGCTCCTTAGAAGGCAGGATGGTGAGCCCTCATCTCTTGTACTTCAGGCATATTGTCAGGAAGGACCAGTCCCTGGAGGAGTAAATCATGCTTGCTGAAGTGGAGCATCAGCAGGGAAATGGAAGACCCCCAACAAGATGGACTGGCCCAGTGGCAGCAGCAGCAATGGGATCAAGCTTAACAACAACTGTGAGGATGGCACAGGACCAGGCAGTGTTTTGCTATGCTGTGTCTAAGTCACTATGAGTAGGAACTGTCTCCATGGCACTTAATAGCACAGTAACAAGAGTCTTGGTGTGGCACTGTAAAAGAAGCACTGGGCTGCTAACCACAAGGTTGGCAATTCAAACCCATCAGCCACTCCTTGGAAACCCTATACAGGGTCGCTATGAGTCAGAACCAACTCAACGGCACTTAGCAACAATAAGAACAACAACAACTTATTGATAAAGATCATCTTGTAATTGTGATATGTCCAGATGTTGTGGTGGTGGCCCAACAACTTTCCTTCCTTCCTTCTTGTAGAGAAGTTCTTGTTGTAGAGTGCCGTCAAGTCGGTTCTGACTCATAGCAAACTGTAGAGGGTTTCCAAGGAGCAGCTGGTGAGCAGCTTGGTGGTTCAAACTAATCTTGCAGTCCAGCTCATTAACCTGCAGCACCAAAGATGATGTGCTGCCCAGCTACTTTCTTTCCTTTCTTCTTGTAGTGAAGTTCTTAGTAAACTACAAATTCTAATTTCACAGTCTCAATCTGGGTTTTCATTTTCTAAAACAATAGCAGAGAACTATACTCAATTTATCCTGAAAATATAAAATATGGAGAACATTAAAATGAATTTACACAAATGCATACAAATTCACTGTCTTTTTATGCTGCTCTTTGGGAGCTACTCTGAGAATTGGAATTGCTTAAGTATAGAGGAATTTTGAGATGTTTATGACTTGAGAAAACTACTTGGTCCACAGGTCAATCAAAGATGACATTTCTGTGTTTATTCTAAAAATAATAATAATAAAAACATTGCTTCAAAGAAGACATGTTTAATATTTCACCTAGCAGCTAAAAAAAGAGCAGAGCAAACAAAGGGATAAACTTATAATAATAAAAAGGATGCCTTTGAAGGAGTGCACTATTTCTCAAAGATACAATTATTTTTAATTAAATGTTTTTGAAAATCAAGTATTGCTCATTTTAAATTAAGCTGTACTATTTAAGTTTGCTGGAGCTCTTGCCTCAAGTAGGACTCAGGAGAAAAATAGAGTTGGTAAGGGAAACAGAGTGAAGAGATGGAAGGCAAAGATTGTTTGCCCTCTTGAGATTCAATGCCGGAGGTGCTGCCTTCCACTCCAGAATGGGTAACACAGCTTCATAAAGTAGCAGATCTATCACTCCCCTCGAGGATGCACATTATAGTTTCAACCAAGGGAGTCCCCAGAGGTAGCAGATTTATAATAAAAATAGTTCTGCATTTTTTACGTGTTTCAGCTTTAAAACTTTCTTGGGGCAGATTCTTTTTTCACTGAGATTTTGTCACTGCACCTGGTTGTTTCACACCGTTTTTCTTCTTTGAAATTCTAACATTTTCTTTCTCTCATTTTCCCAGTGTCTTGCAGACCATTAGCAACCTGCTACCAAATACACCAGTGATACAAAGCCCCCTGCCCACTTGGCTATTCTCAGATATTTAGAGCATTTGGAGTTGAACCATCTGTCGACACTAAACTAGCTCTTAGTAGCTGGCAAGGAGATCTTAAGTCATCAATGTCACATGATGATCTTAGTCACATGACAGAAGATATATGTTTCTACTTAGCCTTACTCTACCACTTAGTTGTTGTTGTTGTTGTTGTTAGGTGCCATCGAGTCAGTACCAACTCATAACAACCTTAGGTACTGCAGAACAAAATACTGACCAATCCTGGGCCAACCTCACTACTGTTGCCATGCTTGAGTCCATCATTGCTGCCACTTGGCTAATCTCCCACTTGTCTGTCAGTCTGTCATACTGCGGTGGCTTGTGACTTGCTGTGATTCTGAAAACTATGCCACCAGTATTTTAAATACCAGCAGGGTCTCCCACGGTGGATAGGTTTCAGATTCACTTCCAGACAAAGACAGACTAGGAAGGAGTGATGAACTACTTCTGAATATTTAGTCACTGAAAACCTTATGAATAGCAGAAAAACACCACTTAGTAGGTCTGTGCAAATGTAGGGACATTTCCCAACTTTTATGGGCTTCATACTTCTCACTTCAAAAACTAGCATCACATCAGTGGACTTCCCAGTTTATCAGCATGCAAAGTGACTGAAATTCTAACCATTCTCCAGATTCAGGACACATTTAGAAACAAAACAAAATAAAAATTAAGGCCAATACACTGAACGGCAGCTCAGTCATTAGACACCTCTGTCTTCACATGAGTGAACAGAGCTGAAGAATCCTGCCTAACTGTAATAGGAAGAAAGCTCAGTTTAAAGTGTGAAAGGATATTTAGTACAATTCAGGTAAAACTATGAGCATTATCCGTAAATACTATAATGTGTGCCATGTAATATGATCAAGTGTTTGAATTCGTGACTCCCGCTTTGTGAGACTAGAATATTATTGAGCTGAATCAACTAAAGAATTCCATGACAATACTCACAATGACAGTCCACATGCTAAAATGCATGCAAACTCAATATGTAGCTGGAGTGCTGGGTAAGACTCACTGGTGTGCCAAAGCCACAGTGATAGAAGTTCCAGGGTACCCAGAGAAGCTCTTTTCCCAGAACAGGAATTGCTACTGTGGTAAGTCATTGTTGGGGAGGTTGCAGGTGTGTTGAGAAATAAAAGCATATGTAATACCATCAACAGAAGTTATCTGATTCACAATACAAACCAGCAGGTCATATTCAAATCCCTTCTTTACCACCAATGTTATTGATTTATTGGTTTGGTTGGGACATCATACGCTAAGCCTTGATTACCAGAGGTAACCCATTTCTGATATGTATTCAAAATGGATTATTGATGTTGTTCATTGTTGTTGTTAAGTGCCATCGAGTTCATTCCAACTCATAGTGACCCTGTATAGGGTATCCAAGGAGCAGCTGGTGAGCTTGAACCACCAATCTTGCAGTTCAATTGGCTTTGTTATCTGGCGCATTAACCCACAGCACCACACCAGTACCAACAAATTGGTTCTGACTTACAGCGACCCTGTACAGAGTTTCCAAGGCATGGTTGTGGGTTTGAACTGCCAACATTGTGGTTAGCAGTCCAGGGTTTATCCTACAGCACCACACCAGGACTCCAAGAATGTATAAAGCATTCTAGGAAAATCACACACCAATCATTGAAATGAGAACTACAAGTAGATTGCTAAATTAATTCTACACACACATGCAGATATTTCAAACTACAAATAACATACAGTTTAGTTGGTATGTTCCTTTCCAAGCCAGAGGAGGGTAGATTAATATTCTGGGTTATACAGACACCCTTCCTTCTTTATTAAAGCTCTATGTAATTAGTATTCATCGGTGATGGGGCCTACCTGAAGCTCTGTCACCTCTGTCCTGTAATAGTAGCAATCTGACATCAGGATATTAAACCCAAATTCTCTATCAGTTATTTTTTGGAGTTCAGAAATTATGTAGAGTCTAAAACTTTTACTTCCAAAATGTACTTTCTTTGAATGCAAATTTTGCTTCTAGAATATACAGCTCTCTGAAAGATCTGACTGCTTTCACTTGGGAAATTCCCCTCTGTGACTCCATGACATGGATGTCCTTTATCTCTGTAACATTACCCCAGTGGGAAGTATTTCATTGTCACTGGCTTTTAGAAGCAGGAAAACAGTTTCCAAGGGATATGTTCAACCTGAAATTATACAAAAGTGATGGTCTGAGTAATTCACCCTCATCCTCCACGTCCCCCATTCTATTTCCCTTACAGTTAGAACCACCTTCATCTTATTGGGTAGAGCTTCTCCAAACACACCTGCATCACTTCTTTTTAGATTCCTTACCTATGGAACTGGATGGTATCAAAGAAATAAATACAATAAATTCTTTCTGGGTATAGCCAAACCCAGTTATTACTGTAAACATGTAAACTGTTTGGAAATATCAAAGGAACTAATAGAGAAGACAGAGGAAATCAATGATGACAAGAAAACATTTCTGGGGAAAACTTTGTGGTTTAATAAAGGGAGGGTGGTAAAATCTCATGAGTTCAAGATGTGATATAGAATTTGTTTGATGTTTTGTTAAAGAAAAGAAAAAGGGTTAACATCATTACTCCATTTATAAAATCATTCTACTATGTGAAAAGTAGATTACATAAAGGAAGTAAAAGCACAAAGGTCAGTGTGTTGGCTACAGCAGTGGTGAAGATGAGAGACAAAAGTGTCCTGAGGTGATGTACGGGCATTTAAAATAAAAGATGTAGACCTATGGGGATCTATTTTAAAGATTTTGCTAAAGATAATTCAAAAATAGCTGTAACAGTACATTACAGGGAATTACCAGAAGTTCAAGTTGGATTCAGATGAGGATATGGAATGAGGAATATCATTACTGATGTCAGATGGACCTTGGATGAAAGATATTTACTTGTGCTTTACTGACTATGTAAAGGCTTTTGATTATGTGGGTCAGGACTAGCTATGGTTAATACCGAAAAGAATGGTTATTACAGATCACTTAATTGTACCAATGAGGAACCTGTACATGACCAACAGGCAGTCATTTAGACAAAGCAAGAGGACACTGAATGGTTTAAATTCAGGAAAGGTGTATGCCAGGGTTGTATTCTTTCGCAATACTTACTGAAATCTGTACGCTAAGCAAATAGCCCAAATGTGGCTTCAGGATTGGAGGAAGACTAATTAACAACCTATGATATGCAGATGATACACCCTTGCTTGCTGAAAGCAATGAGGACTTAAAATGCTTATTGATGATGATCAAATACCACAGGCTCCATTATGGTTTCACCTTAATGTATACCACCCAGCCAATAAATAACAGCATGATAAATGAAGAAAAAATTGAAGTTGTCTAAAACTTTACTTTGCTTGGATCCACTATCAACACTCATTGAAGCAGAATTCAAGGAATGAAAAGAAGTACCGGACTAGGGAAATCTGCTGCACAAGAATTCTTTAAAGTGTTGAAGAGCAAAGATGTCCTTTTAAGGACTAAGGTGCACCTGACCCAAGCCATGGTATTTTCAATTGCCTCATATGCATGCTTACCACTTGTCTGAAAGTTTGTAATACTGTGGTAGCTTATCTGTTAATGTCATGCCAGAAACTACGCCACTGGTGTTTTAAATACCAGCAGGGTCACCAATGGTGGACTGTCTTCAGCTGGGCTTCCGGACTATGACAGCGTAGGAATAAGGAAAAGCACACTACAACTGAATGATTAAACACTAAAAACTATATGAACAGTTTTGGAACACTGTCAGATGTTGCTGTGGTTAGGTGCCGTCACATCAGCACTGACTCATAGAGACCCCTATGAAAAACACAATAAAACACTGCCCAGTCCTACGCCAACTTCACAACCATTGCTATATTTCAGCCCACTGCTGCTGTCACTGTGCCAAACCATCTCATTGGGGGTCTTCCTCTTTTTCTCTGACTGTCCACTTTACCAAACATGGTATTCTTCTCTAAGACCTAGTCCTTCCTTACAATATGTCCAAAGTATGAGAGACAAAGTCTGGCCCATCTTGCTTCCAAGTAGCATTCTATCTGTACTTCTTCCAAGACAGGTTTGTTTGTTTCTTTTGGCAGTCCATGGTACTTTTAATATTCTCCTCCAACACCATAACTCAAGTGTATCAACCCTTCTATGGTGTTCCTTAATCACTGTCCAACTTCCACATGTATATGTGGTCCATGTTCTGATTATTAATGGATGCTTACAATTGTTTCGCTTCATTTTGCATTGCGCCCCATCAGCAAATGAAGGTCCCAAATACTATTCCATTTGCACCATCATGGTCAACTCTACTTTGAAGATACAGCTCTTTCCCAATTGTATTTTGAGTACCTCCCAACCTGAGGGGCTGATCTGTCACTATACATGACAATATTCTGGTGACCTTCATCAGGTTTTAATATTCAGTATTCTGGTGCTATCTGACAGTGTTCCACTGTTGTCCATAAGGTTTTCAGTGACTAAAATATTTGTAAGTAGTCTGTCTCTCCTATTTCCTAGTCTGTCTTCATCTGGAAGCTCATCAGAAACCTGTGTACTATAATTAACTCGGCTGATATTTAAAATACTGGTGGCATCACTTCCAGAATTACAGCAACATGCAAGTCATCACAGTACATCAAACTGACAGATGAGTGGTGGACACTGTCAGATAGCAGCAGAATATTGAAACATTATGAGTAGGACCAGAATAGTGTCAGATACAGTGCCAGAAGATGAGATCCTCATATTGAAAGGCACTCCACATACAACTGGGGAAGGCAGGGTGAGGTGGTAGACTAGGCAGAAAAGCTGTGTGGACCCTTTGCAACAAGGTTATTGAAAACAGGTTGAGACAGTTTCAGAGACTGGTGCTGGAACTCTGAGCTTCAAATAAAGGGATATATAAGTGGACTGATCACTTACTTGGAGAGAAAATTAGACCGATACAGCAATAAAGGAAGTGACTTCTAGCCAAGGGAACCTGCCACAATCATTTTGAGTGTCTGTTTATGGACTGAGACATGAAAACATTTGCATTGCAGAAGCCTGCCTATGACTCACAAAGACAAAGGTGCACTTCCCCTGCCCACCCCCCCTCTGTTTTCCTCGCTGGTTCCTTGCATACTCCTTATGAGGAGAGGCAAGACCTGTATGAGTGGACACTCTCAGGAAAGGTCCAAATTCCAGGTGGGCACAGCCACATGGACCCCATGGTTGCATGCACAATTGAAAGGGAGGAGACAGCAGCAACAGCCCAACTCCAGAAGGTACTCCTTCACATCTGCCAAGTCACCCCTGGCCAGCCCTGGGATAACTCTAACTAGGAGAAGTGACTGAATGGATATGTGGTGTAGAGAAAAGGGAAAACCTGGTTATAGTTCAGAGAGGCACAGCAGAACCATCTGGAAATTTCTCAGGGGGCTGTGAAGGCAAGAGACCAGTAGCTGGTGCAGAAGAATTACGTTTAATTTCCCCCTGTTGTTTGTTGTTGGTTTTGTTAGTTAGTTAGTTGGTTGGTTTTCCTTCTGTTTTGTCGAAGTTACTTATCTTCTTGCCTCACCCAATAGGGGACACAACCGTGACCATACAGCCCAACAACAGCTGTACCCTTTGCAGCCCACCAATTGGGCTAGAGCCGATACCAGCTGCTACACACTGGGTCAATGTCAGCTAAATTCACCTGGAATGGAACCACACAAACAGCAAACAGAGAACACTGCACAAACTCATCTCTTAAACCACACCCAGAAGGCAGTTGGTGAGCGTCCAAGAATATACCAACATACATTCATCAACTTAATACAAATGCAACACCACCACCATGCCTTGAAAGCAACAGACAGTCTCTAGTCACATGAGAAAATAAGAGTAGCTCAAACAAACAACAAAGAGACAGAGCTAGAAAACATTTTTGAGAAGAAAGAGGTACTGGAACGGTCTGAAGAAAGAGTTCAGGAGAATGGCCTTTAGGTACCTCCAAACTATTGACAGGAAGGGAAGGAAAACTAGGGAAAAATCAGAAAAGTGCTACAAGAACAGTGAAACAAAATAAAGGATTGGAGACAGTACAAAACCTGCAAACAGAAATCCAGAAGATTACTACTAAGATAACAGAAATGGGCACTATAAGGGCAAAGAAAAAAGTATGAATCAATGAAAACCAGAATTAATGAGCTCGAAGATAAATCTCTCAATACCAGTAAGATAGAAGAGCAGTAAAAAAGAAGAATGAAAAAATCCAAAGAAAGTCTAAAATTCATGTGGTACGGCATGAAGAGAAATAACCTATGGGTGATCAGAATTCTAGAACAAGAAGAGGCAAAGAAAAGCACAAAAAAGCTAACTGAAGAGCTGCTGGAAGAAAAGTTCACAAAGATCATGAAAAATGAAAAGATAAACATTCCAGAAGCTAAACAAGCCCCCACAGGATAGATTCCCCAGAAAAAATCATCATGACATAGCATAGTAAACCTCTCCAAAATCAAAAACAAGGAAAGAATCCTG
>NW_006408547.1:5920819-5922444 GCF_000296735.1 Chrysochloris asiatica | reverse complement strand
AATATGCTGTCTACGAGTGATACACATTATACACAAAGACAAACCTAGATTAAAAATGAAAAAATATATATCAAGCTAATGGCAATCAAAAGCTAGTAGGAGTGGCAATATTAGTCTCTGAAAAAAAACAAAGTTTAAGGCAAAAAGCACCATAAGCGACAACAAGGACATTCTTTCTTGAAAAAAATTTAAAAAGAAGACATAACCATAATAAATAGCTATGCTCCCCATGAGACCGCCTCAAAATACAAAAATCAAACGCTAACAGAACTGAATAAAGAAGTAGATAACATCCTGAAATAAACTCAACGAAGACAGATAATGAACAACACAATCAGCTTGGGCTCATAGACATCTACAGAGCAATCAAACAACAACAGCACAATACACATTCTTTTACAGCGCATTGGAACATTCTCCGTAATAGTCCCTGTGTTAGGCCACAAAGCAAGTCTCATTAAATTTTACAACATCACAATACTAAAATCCATCTTCTCGGATCGCAGTGCTATAAAATTAGAAATCAGCAATTGGAAGATCAAGTAGAAAAAGCAAGTACTTGGAAACTGAATAGCACCCTGCTTAATAGTTACTATGTAATAGAGCAAATAAAAAATGAAAAACAAAATTCCTTGAAGCAAATGAGAACAAAAACAAAGCATATCAAAACTTTGGGACAAAGGAAAAGTAGTGCTGATAGTGCAATTTTTAGCAATAAACGCACACATCCAAAAAGAAGAAGGAACTAAAATAAATACATTAGCACAACATCTCCAACTATTAGAAAAAGACTAGCAAAGCAAACCTATAGTCACCAGAAGAAAAGAAATAATAAAGATTAGAGCAGAAGTAAAGGAGTTAGAAAACAGAAAACAACAGAAAGAATTAACAAGACAAGAAGCTGTTTCTCTGAAAGGATTAATGAAATTGATAAGTCATTGGCAAATCTAAAAGGCAAGAGGTATGACTAAGAAAACATATGAATGACATCACAACTGAACCAACAAAAATTAAAAGTTAATTACAGAATACTATGAAGAGTTGTTTTACAATAAATTTGAAAATCTAGAAGGAATGGATAAATAGTTAGAAAAACATGACTTATCTAAATGAAACAATACAAAATGTAACAAAATTTAAACTATAACAGAATAATAAATTGATCGGGTCATTAAAAAACTCCCCATAAAAAAAATGTTCATGCCCAGGTGGCTTTACTAGTGATTTTACCAAACATCCAGAGAAAATATGACACCAATTTTACTCAAACTATTCCATAATATCTGAATGGAAAGCTCCTGAATATATTTAATGAAGTGAAAATTATGCCTCGCACCAAAACCTAGCAAAGACATCATTAAAAAACAAAATTATAGACCAATATCCCTCATGAACATAGATGCCAAAATTCTCAATAAAATCCTAGCCATTAGAATTCTACAACATATATATATATATATACACACACACATATATATGTATATGGTGGTGGTTATGTGCCGTGGAGTTGTTTCTGATTCATAGGGACCTTGCATAGGGTTTCCCAGGCAGTAAATTGGGAGCAGAAAGCCTCATCTTTCTCCCGCGAACAGCTGGGAGTTTCGAACTGCTAACCTTGAGGTTTG
>NW_006408547.1:5886474-5919249 GCF_000296735.1 Chrysochloris asiatica | reverse complement strand
AAGTGTCAGGGTATAAGATCAATATAAAAAGATCAATTCAAGTCGTCTACACTAATAAAGGCAGCTCTGAAAAAGAAAACACAACATTTACAATAGACACACAAAAGATGAAATAATTGGTAATTAATTTAACCAGAGAAACAAAAGTCCTATACAAAGAAAACTAGAAAACACTATTCCAAGAAACCAAAAGAGGTTTACAAAAATGGAAGACTATGCTGTGCTCGTGGAAAAGGAAGACCTAACACTGGGAAAATGTCCATACTCCTCAAAGCAGTCGATAGATGTAATGCAATTCCAATCCAGATTCCAACATCATTCTTTGAAAATACAGAAAAAAAAAATTTTTTTTGATTAAAAAATTTATATGGAGAGGAAACAGACCTGCTTAAAAATCACTAAGTAGGAGGCCTTTCACTTCATAATTTCAAAAATTTCTACACAGCCAAAGTAGTCAAAATAGCCTCGTACAATGAAAGATACATAGATCAATAGAACAGAATTCAGAATCCAGAAATAAATCCATCTATGGCTGGTCAATTGATCTTTGAGTAACGGATAATACACATCAAATGGGGAAGAGATGGTCTCTTCACCAAATGGTTCTGGCAAAACTGGAAATCCATCTAAGTAAGATTTAAACAAGACCCATTCCTCACACCATATACCGAAACAAACTCAACATGGATTAAAGACCTAAATGTAAAACCTAGAACTATGCAGATCATTAATAAAAAATTAGGGACAAACTTAGGAGCTCTAATACATGGCACACATACAATATCAAACATTACCAAAAATGCACAAGCTGTAGAAAACAAAATCGATGAGTGGGCCCTCCTAAAAATTAGAAACCTCATCAAACAATTTCAACAAAAGAGTAAAAGGGAGACCATGTTTTGGGAAATTTTTTTCACAATATAAAAGACAAAGGACTAATATATAAGTTTTATAGACATATACAACACCTCTTATAAGAAATCTAAAACGCCTCTTAATTGACAAACAACCCAATTAAAAAATGCACACAGCACATTAACAAATACTTCACCAAGGAAGACATCCAGGAACCGAACAAATATATGAATAAATGTTCATGATCATTAGCCATTAGCAAGACACAAATGTAAACAGAAAAGAGATATCATCTCATACCAACATTAACAGTGAAGTTCAAAAACACAGAAAACAACAAATGTTGCTGAGGGTGTGGAAAGACTCAACCCTCCTATAATGCTGGTGGAACTATAAAATGTTTCAACCACTCTGGAGAACAGTATGGCAATTCCTCAGAAAGTTGGAACTAAGAATACCATATGACCCAGTTATTTGGTATATATATCCACAAGAAATACGAACCAGGACATGAGTAGATATATGCATACTGATTTCATTGCAGTTGAAGACACTCTACATGCCCAACAATGGACAAATGGATAAGCAAACTTTTAGTATGTACACACAATAGAATACTATGCAACACTGAAGAATAACAACTAACTTATGAAACACCTCATAGCTTGGATCAACTTGGATGACATTATGCTGAGTGAAATTAGTTAATCACTATTGGGCAAATATTTTAAAAGCTTAAGAAAAGGTTTCCACATTAAAAGAAAAATTATTTGATGGTTACAAGAGGTAGGGGGGTAGGTTAGAGTAAATTCACTTGCTAGAGAGTAGACACATGTTGGCTCTGATGACAGGAGGGGCAAAATGTAAGAAAGGGAAGGGCAAGAACCCAAAAGAGGAGGGTGGCCGAAGAACAATGAAGACAAGTGAAGACAAAAGGAGGTATGCATGGGCTAGAGGGGATAGATGTAAATAGTGATCTATATACAACCTAGGAACAAGAGTGTTCTGTACATATATAATATGGACTGAGACATAGGCTGCATGCTTAAAGGAGGATGAGTGTGGTATATATATATTTATATACCCCACAGATACATGAGATTGAAAGAGAAAAAAGAAACATTTTTTGATGGTAGCCAGTGGTGGGAGGAAAGGGAGGATAGTTCAATGGATAGAGGGTTGTTGTTGTTAAGTGCCGTTGAGACAGTTCTGACCCACAGTGATCCTGTATAGGGTTTCTGAGGAGTGATTGGTGAGTTTGAACCACCGACTTTGCAGTTCAAATGGCTTTGCAGTCTGGCGCATTTAACCCACAGCGCCACACCAGGCTAGACGGTAGACACGTATTAACTTGGATGATGAAACAAAAAAACAGGGGAAAGGCAATATACAAGAAAACAGAGACTGGCAGAAGAATGATGAAGGCAATGAAGACACAGAGAGGTATACAAGGGCTAAAGGGGGTAGAGGCAAATATTGATATACACACAACTTTGGAACAACAACATTCTGAAGGTAGATACATGGACAGAGACACATGCTGAATGAGTGTAGGAGGAAGAGCTTGAAAGAGGATATGAGTACTTACCTTTCCTGCAAACACAACTATGAATGTAGTGAAGTGTTGTTGTTAAGTATCATCGAGTCAGTTCCAACTCATAGCGAACCTGTATAGGGTTTCTGAGGAGTGATTCATGAGCTTGAACCACTGACCTTGCAGTTCAAACTGACTTTGCAACCCAGTGCATTAACTTACAGCACCACACCAAGACTCATGGGAAGTTGCAATCAACAAATCGAATGACGTAGTGCATTAAGCACATCTGCTTCACAAGACCTCCTTAAAGTGTTCAAGAGCAACAATGTCAGTTTGAGGACTAAAGTGTACCTGATCCAAGCCATGGTATTTCCAGTTGCTTAATATGGATTCTAACGTGTTAGACTGCAAAGCTGTTTGAACTGCAAGATCAGCAGTTGAAGCTCACCAGCTACTTCTCAGAAACCCTATACAGGATTGCTATGGGTTGGAACCGACTCAACATCACTTAATAACAATATGGATGCAAAAGGTGGACAAAAAATAAGAAAGATAGTTGAAGAATTGATGCATTTGAGCTATGGTGTTGGAGAAGAGTATTAAAAGTACGATGGACTGCCAGATGAACAAAATCTATGTTGGAACAAGAACATCCAGAATGTTCCTTAGATGCCAGGATGGTGACACTTTGTCTCTCCATACTTTGGAAATATTAGGAGGAACCAGTCCATGGAGAAGGACATCATGATTGGTAATGTGGAGGGTCTGCAAAAAAGTGGAAGACCACCAATGAGATGGATTGGCACAGTGGCATCAACAATGGGCTCAAGGATAACAATGATTTGTGAAGATGGCACAGGACTAGGTAGTGTTTCATTCTGTTGTGTATAGGGTTGTTATGCATCTGAACTGGCTCAGCTGCATCTAAAAGCAACAACACAATTTTAAACATTTAAATAACATGTCTTGCTGATAGATTTTATGTGATAGTGATAGAAAAGGAGGGTCTGTAGATTTCTATCTTCAACAATTGACTGAGGGTTAATGGGATGACTGGGAATCAGAGGTTCTATTTTGGTCTTATGACATCTAGATTTCATAGTGTAGATAACTTAAGTCATTTGGAGCCAAAAGAGTAGTCAAAACTTTATATGTAAATTATAGTTATCAGCATGTTGAAGGTAATTAAAGCTGTGCAGTATGAGGTCATCTGGTCTTTTAGTGTACAGAGAGGAAAGCCTGGAATGAACTTGAGAATACACTAATGCTTATAGGTTAGATTGAGGCAAAAGAAGAATCAACCAACAAAATAAATTGAGAAAGATCACTTACTGATGTAGGCAGGAGTCCCAAAAGGCCTAGCATTTGAACTCTAACTATGTGCACGCTAATTTGAAAACCATGCATGGCACATTTATTTATTCAAAATATTCGTTGTTTTTTTTTTGTTTTTGTTAGCAGTCTTTGCTTGCAGTAGCTCTCCCTGTGTGAGGAATGCATACTATACAGGTAACTAATATGACCCTTAAAATGTGAGAAGTGATGTCATACATTCATGCAGACTTTAGGAGTCATTATATGGTTCTATCACTGCACTTCTTCTTCAGCATCAAGAGTAACATGTCCCAGATTGGGTTTATCCTGAAACAACAACTTCTAAGTGAAGAAGACTTGAGGCCTCACCCAACATTTAATGTGTGAAAGAATAACCTTTATTTCTGTAAATCACTGAGATTTGGAAACTGTTCATTAACTGCAGCATAACTTAGAAAAAGATGACTAAGCCATTACATTTTATGCAGCATAATTATCAAAAAGGAAGACATTATTCATGTGTCTGGAGCCCAGAGTATTGCGGAAAGAAGAGATTTTACATCAAACATCTAAGAACAAATCCCAACTCTACCACCTACTAGTTTCATCAACTTGAACAAATTAAGTGGCCTTTCTTGAGCCTGAGTTTTTGTCATCTGTACAAAGAAGAATTTTTCTTACAGGACTGCTGTAAAGATTAAATGTGACACAATTTGAAAAGTGTATGATCTGAACCTTCCCCCCCCCCCAAAAGGTGTTTCAACATATAGCAATTTTTCCCCCCTTTTTCCACCTTCATTGTCTCTTTACTCAGGTTTGGAGTTAGTACACAACACCATTCACTTGCTCAAATTAACACTGGATGCTTTTGGCAAGTGAACGTAAGCAAATAGTATCCCTTGCTACTTGAGTTGGTTCCAGGCACACAGATGGTAGGAAGGGTCTAAGAAATAGAGACCATGTTACTATCAGTATTAGCTGTCTTTCATGGGACACTTGACCTCAGGGAATTCAATTAAAAAAATAATGAGACTGTGATCAATGGTGGTAGTCAAGTGGGTAAGTTCCTTAAGGAGAAAGCCTCAATTCTGTTGGTTCAGAGACGCAAGGACTCTCAGTGCCTGAACTGCTGGGAAACTATGAACTAAAGAATAGGGAATTCACACTTACTTAATAGAGAATTAACACCTCACTTAAAATATAACATCCTTGTGAACTAAGTATATTTATGTCCATTTTACAGACAATGAAGCTGAAGCTCAGAGATTAGAAAGCAGAGTTAGAAATTGTACCCAAAGTCCACATTCTTTTAAGAACAAAAACTGATTCTCTAAAAAGCAAAGGAGGATAAATCAGAGTATGCTCTAAACCTATAAAAGAAGAGAAAAGAGATGGGGAAATTGAAACTATGTATTCATAAATACTTATTCATGACTATTCATAGCAGCATTATTTATAATAGCCCAAACATGGAAACCACCTAAATATTCTCCCAGTGAGAAATGTGGTATGCTTACACAATGAAATATTGTTAAGTTTTATATATACTGAATAGGAATAGAATACTGAAACATGCTACAATAGAGCTGAAGATGAATATGATAAATGAAAGAAGCTAATCACAAGTCATATATGATTCCGTTTGTATGAAGTTCCCAGAAAAGGCAAACATATAAATACAGAAAGTAGATTCATGGCTGTTAGGAAAGGAGAGGAGGACAAAACAGGGAATGACCTGTTCAATTACCTGTGCTAATGGTACATTTACTTTGAGAGGTAATGAACATATTTGGAATTAGATAGTGGTGATGGTTGTTCAGCCTTGTGAAGAGAAAACATTATAATCTAGACAATTCAAAAATCAAATGTATACTTTTAAAATAATGAATTTTATGATATATAGGCACTGGACTGCGAACTCAAGGTCAGTGGTTCAAACCCACCAGCTGCTTTTCAGAAACTCTGAATAGGGTCACTACAAGTTGGAACCAACTCAACAGCATTTAACAACAACAACATGTTGTATCTCAACTAAAAGAGAAGGCAAGAGGAGAGATGGAGTGTTTTCCTAGTAGCATGCTGTTCTATAATTTGTAAACCATCTGACTTCATTCCTAAATGGTTAGGTATCTTAAGTCTGGACCCCTACAGACTTGTGCAAGGAGCTCTGGTAGTGTAATGATTACAAGTCGAACTGCTAACCTCAGGGTCAGCAGTTGGAAACTACCAGCTGTTCCATGGGAGAAAGATGAGACTTTCTGCTCCCATAAAGATTTACAGCTTTGGAAACCCTACTCAGGTCACTCTCAGTCCACGGCACATAACCACTGCCGCCACCACAGACTTGTATGGCACTGTAGGATCAGCACTGGATTGTGAACCACAAGGCCAACATTCAAACCCACCAGCAGCTCCTTGGAAACCCTATACAGGGTAGCTATGAGTTGAGCCTACTGGACAGAACTTAACAACAAACTTAGAAAAGGCTCTTTACATAAACTGACCCATCGTCATCACTGGCTCAGGCACTGAGGCACACAGCTGAGACAGAGCTTGCCTGTCAGAAAGGCAGTGAAACTAACAGATGCAAGGAGTTGGTTGCCCATTACCTCATGGACCATCACAAACTTAACTGGTTTAACTGACTGCCAGTACTGGAACTCCTTGTGAGAAACAGAAATGTGTTTCCCTTCAATTTTGAGACAAATTCACCCTGGCTCCTAGCAGGGGAGGGCACTCTTTGTCCTTTTCCTCCTAGAAGACTCTTCCTCCTAGAAGGTCTGTAAACTCATGGGAAGTCAGATGAAGTTTGTGTGTATAGAACAGAACAGCTCCATAGGAATTTCAAGATTGGGACCTTTCAGAAGCAGTATACCAGGCAGGTTTTCCAAAGTGTCACTGAGTGAATTTTAATTTCCAAACTTTAACACAGGAGTCCAGAGCTTAACCATTTACACCACCCAGGGACTCTTAACTACACTTACTGGAAAAGAAAAAGGGGAATAGAGACTACCTGTAAATCTCACAAATATATTCCCAGTTATCATGGTAACATAGTGGGTTACACATTGGGTTGCTAACTGCAAGATCAGCCATTTGAATTTACCAGCTGCTCCTAGGGCAAAGGATGAGGCTTTGTGCTCACGTAAAAATGTACAGTCTTGAAAACCCTATATATACAGGGTCGCTTTGTGTCAGAACCAGAAACATTATCATCATGCAGTATTTCATAAAATTTGAGTTTCACTAGCTTGGATTATTAATGTAACATTAATTATACTAGTTTTTTTCCTAAATAGACATTATAGTTTAGACATATAAAACATTTTTTAATTAAGATTTTTTTTTACCTGTGGGAAAAATTGCTACTTCAATTTCTCATTTCTGTAGTCTGACCATTAATAGTGCCTGCATTTTCACAAAAATTGAGTGCCCAAAGATGGAGAAATTAATTTCTTTAAATTTGATCCTTTCCTTTTTCTTGCAGAACAAAACAAAAAATCCACTTCTAACTCGGATTGCACAATGAAAACGGCCAGATGTGTGTATTCTTTCTGTCAATGACTTGGTATCTTTTAAAATACAGTGCATTAAAATGCACCCATAGAGCCAAGGAAAGAAAGAAATATGGCATTCGTCTTGAACTTATAAGTCATACAAAAAAGAATTTAATAAAAATCATTACCACCTAAAAGCCATGCCAAAATTTAATTATACATTTTCAACCCCCAAAGTAAATACACTAGCATCTAAACCCTCTGAAATGCTGCCTGGAGTTATTACTTCCATACCTACAGTATTTTTTTTGAAGCAGTCTCATTTAATTCTTGAATGCATGACCACCTAGCACTGCAGGTAGAGAAAAATGTTCTCTTGTGCTAAAATAGTCTCTATTCTCCCAGGCCCATGGCAATCCATCAACGTTGTTCTCTTGGGTAATTAGACCCCTCCCCTCTCCCCATGCAGGCATTAGGAGGAGGATGCTAAACTCACAGGCCCACCTGACTGAATTACAGCAACATCCGGGGCTACGTTCTCTCTATTGGATTGTCCTCGGTCCTTTTCTGCCATGGCAATTTTTCAGAAAGGAAATTAGTCCCCCTGCCAACTCTTATATTTTATATAAGACCAGATGTCACACTTTGCTAATGTCATACTCGACTGTAATATTTTTATAACATAGTGTAGAAAACCAAAGCTGAGCCAAATAGGCACATTGCTGCCAGATGGTTGACCTTTATTTACTGATAAAAGTTTTTTAAATCATAAAATGTGAACTTCTTAGAAATGAGCTGACTTTTCAGGTTTACAAGTAAACTCAATTCTCCCTCACAGTGAAGGCACAAGAGAAGATGAGCTTGTAGAAATACTGGGTGTGTGAAAATACAGAAGTCCCCCTGGGGTAAGGAGGCTCCTGGAACATTTTATTTTATGGTACATCCTCTGCGCGCTTGTGAGTTTAAGCACACAGCCATTGTCCTAGCATGGAGAGGTTGTTGTTGTCCCAAAATGCTTGTCTTCTCATGTTTCCAGCCTGAAGTTCTGACCTAAGTAAACTGTGGATCTCCAGTTGTGTCCTCGGCTCACTCCCCAAAGCCAAAGCCATTCCTGTACAGTAAAGGAACTCCTAATTGAATCCAATCATGGTATGTATTATGGAATTCTGTTTTGTTTCTGCTTCAAAGAGTAATTATCCCTCCTTCATATTGCTTTACAGAGTTATTTTCTCTAAAAATGTTTTCTGTCCTGTCTCATGTATTATTTTTTTCTTAGAGCTTGATCATAAATATGGCTAGGATTTCTTTCCTATTTTTATTTCCCCCCCCCCCCAAACAAGTGATTTTTCCTCCCTTTTTATTGCTATTATACTCTGAATATTCCTATGCCATTGTACTTTGTATTCTCAGGACCTTGAAAGCAGTAAACAGTCCTTCTCTGTCACCAATAGTCCAAGAATTATTTTTTTATGTAGTGTAGTGGTTACGAATCGGGCTGTGAACCTCAAGGTCGGAAGTTCAAAACTACCAGCAGTTCGTGGGAGAAAGATGAGGCGGTCTGTTCCCGTGAAGATCTACAGCCTTGGAAACCCTGTAAAGGGTCGCTATGTGTCAGAATTGACTCAACAGCACTTAACAACAACAATGTATTTATTTCTTCTTATGAGCTTCCAGCACATTACCCTTAAATTTGTTACATATTTGTTAATAATTTGCTACCAGACTCACCATCACCTTTCACTGTTTTCAGTTAAATAATAACTCTCATTTCCTCATATAACACATTTAATTATTTATGATATATATTTCCAAAGATCAATTATTTTGTCCTCTCACATCATCTCCTGATTCATATATTCTAAGGAATTGATCCACTTTTGTATTTTCCCTACTTGTTTCTCTTCTAAAATGTACCAGATTCCATCGAGACAATTCTGAATCATGATAATCCTATGTGTGTCGGAGAAGAACTGTAGTTCACACAGAGCTTTCAAAGCTGACTTTTACAGAAGTAGATCTCTTGCCTTTCTTCAAAGGCCTGTCTGGGTAGATTTCAACCCCCAAACTTTTGGTTAGTTGTCAATTGCATTAATCGTTTGTACCATCCAGGAACACCGAAGATGTACAATCTTAAAACAGTTATAATTGTTAGTAGTGCTCCTTCTGTCCCTAAATTATTACCATGGTACCTACCTTGAGGAGTACTGGTGTGAATCTGTAAGATAATGCACTGGACCGCAAGGTCACTTTGACCTGAAAGATCAGCAGTTCAAATCCACCAGTTGCTCCTTGGAAACTCTATACAGGGTCAGGAAAGACTGTACTTAACAACAAGAACCGGGCTTAAAGTTCTATCTTTTTTTAATAAAATTAAGTATTGTGTCTCAAGATTTTAAGATGGAAATGTCTCTGGGACAGTTCATATATTTAGATATTGTAATCAAATAACTTAGTTGTTGGTGCTATTGTTAAGTGCCATTGAGTTGATTCTGACTCATAGAGAACTTGTAAAGGGTTTCTGAAGAACAACTGGTGAGTTTGAACTGCCCACCTTAAGGTCCCAACTGACCTTCAGATCCAGGGCTTATCCAACAAAGTTACATAGATGCTGCATCGAAAAAATGTACCCAAGAAATCACACAGAATGAATGAGGGTATAAGGTGAGCAGGAAAGGACAGGAGAAAGAATAGTAAGGGAAGGCCACGGAAAAGACAGAACACAAGTTTTACCTATTTGGGACTGAATTGTTTCTTAATAAATATGTGTGGTATTCCTGACCCTTACAGCTGAGGATGTAATCCTGTTTGAAGATAGGTTTTTGTTTTTGTTATGGTAATGAACTCTGCCCTTTGTAGGGTAGAAAGTGTTGAATTTAAACCTAATCACTTCTGAGCTATACAACACCAGAATAAGGCACAGAAGACGCCATGAAGCTAAGAAATACCTAGCGTAGTGGTTATGAGTTGGGCTGCTAACCTCAAGGTCAACAGTTCGAAACTACCAGTTGTTCCATGGGAGAAAAATCTTTTCTGTTCCAGTAAAGATTTACAGCCCTGGAAAACCTATGTAGGGTTTCTGTGAGTCAGAACCAATTTCACAGCACATAACCACCACCACCACCATCCCTGACAAGAATGGCATTGGGAGGGATAAGACCCTGATTTAAACTCCTAGCCTCCAGAACTTTCTGTCTTTTGAACCCACCCTCCATTAGTGTTATAGAAGCATACAGAAACTATGACACCTTCAGCAAGTTTAGTTCAATCAAGACCCTCTTTACAATCAAAAGATTGTCTGACAGTCTTTTGATTGTAAAGGACTTCACAAAAGGACTATCATAAGTTTTACAGTCTGTCAGTAAAATTATTGTTGTAAGTTGCCATTGAGTCAGCTCTTATTCAAAGAACAAAATGTTGGCTGGTCCTATAACATCTTCATGATTTTCAGTATGTTTTAGTCTATGATTCTTTCTCAGATTCATGGGATGGGAATTGAAAACTTGTGATAACTTATCTCTTCTGTATAGTCAAGTCCACTAGTCTTTACCAGGGTCATGGGTCAATCACCAGTCTCATCTGTATTAGTAACGATTTCTTTGTGCATACACATATGTTCTTGCCTTTTACACACACACATACAGACACGACCCTTTCCTGTGTTTACATACACATGCCAGTAGCACAAGAGACTTCTATTCCTTAAGCTATCTCTTTCTTCTACTACTTAAAACAATAAGGTCAGGCTCAGTGAAGCCTGTGTAAGATTGTGCCTTAAATAAAGCAACAACTCAATAATGATTGCTGAGCAAGTGAATAAAAGAAAACAAAAACCTAAATTTTAGATGAAAATGAAAGTATGCAATAAAGATAAGATAAACAATGAAGATAAGAAAAAATATTTTTCTTGTGATTGTACAACACAGATGTCACAAATCTAAGCCTTCTCTCTTTTCATTACTTTTATTTAGTAATAGTTGACATAGTATTACAAAACTTCTACCAGTCTGTTGATGGAAGGGGCATTTTCTGAGTAATTACTATGTACCAGGAACAACTTGTATATGCAAAGATGAATAAAATAAATTCCTTAGAGTGGTTTCATATATATATATATATATATATATACACACCATCATCCTATGTAGATCTAACTTGTGTTTCCTTGGAAATAACTGTGTATGTATGTGTATAACTTGAAACATTTCTTTAAAACATTTATTGAAAATTTTTAATAACAAAAATTTGACAAATCCCTTTTACGAAAATCCTACCACCCATTTTCTCCAACTACATAGTCTTACTAACATCTGTAAAATCAATCAGTCTTTAATTCCCCTTGTAATTGACAATAAACACCTTTCCTAGTAACTGCCTTTAAACAATAAGTTCTGTAAAATAAAGAAGTAAGATCCGGAAGATAAACTCAACAATAGTAACCTAGGGCATCTTCTTCAACACCAACCATTCCATAGGTTTATCTTCAATCTCTTTTTCTACTACCTAAGGAGCTCTGGTAGCGTAGTGGTTACGAATCGGGCTGTGAACCTTAAGGTCAGCGGTTCGAAACTACCAGCTGCTCCGCGGGAGAAAGATGAGGCTTTCTACTCCCGTAAGGATTTACACCCTCGGAAACCCTGTACAGGGTCGCTATGGGTCGGAACTGACTCGACAGCACTTAACAAACAAACAAAGCGTTTAAAGCAGACTTTTCTCATTTGTTTTTTTTAATCTGTTATTCAGGTAATTTCTCTTCCCCACATGTAGCTCTAAAGACATTCCCTAGTTGCAAGGACTGATTTCTTTTCTAAATTGTCTTGCTTTGTTTCCATCCCTTACTGTCTTTGCTCTGTCTTTTTCAAATACTTTCCCACCAAAGAGTTCTCAGCATTTAATCAACCACTTCATCCTGGGTTTGCTTATCCTCCGGATTCTTCTTTCTAAAACTGTTTTCCAACTCGAAGAAACTCTTCAATTCCCACGCTACAGTAACAGCAATTATTTTTTCCTAGTGGAGAATACTTTTACCACAATTCCATTTTCTCTATAATTTCTGCTACAAATGAATTTTCATGGCATATGGTATGAATATTATCTAAGTCTTTCTCAAGAAAGACTCCAAATACTTTGTCTCTTATGTAATTCTTATTTTGGTAATCCCTGCTGGGTCAGCTTTTCCTGTAATGCAGCAAATGTCTCTTCAGAACATTAATCTTGCGGTGCCCTGAAATGGAGATAATTCTCAAATTGTTTTCTCATATGTGTGTGTATTGGCGTGTGTAGCACAGACCCGAAAAACCTCACATTCCATCTTCCCATTACTTTTCAGAATAATTGTTGAGGTGGAATCAGCCTCATCAGGGGAGGAAAAGTCGCAAGTTTCTAGTTCTATCTATGACTAGAAATGCTTGTAATGGGAAAAGAGAATGGAAAAAAAAAAAAAAAAAAAATCCACATCAATGTGACTTTTACATCCTTAGCAGCCCAAAGAATTGAAGCCTCACCTTTCTTGGCATCATTTCTTGGTAAAAGTGGCAGCACTGTACTACTAGGAAACCTCCTCCATTTCTAGAATTAATCAGTACTGCTTACACCGAGTGTATCTTCAATTCTACACTTACTCCACGTTACTGTCATCTCAACTTCCCAACAAATTACAGATTAATTTCAAATCACCTCACCAAATATCTAAACGTCTTCATATTATCACTTCAGACAAAAGTGCATGATCTTAAAAAAAGTGCATGATCTCCTTTAACTCTGAACCCAATCTCCAGTTACTCTTCCTCTTCAAGCCCTTACACTGGGCTTTCTTTAGCTAACCATGTTTCTTCAATAACTTGAATAAATCTTGAGGGGTTTCTAATTTTCATTCTGTTCATATTTTATTTCTTATTAATTGTAAAGATCCATTATGACCCCATTGACCAATCTTATTATTTACATATCGATACAGAATTCCTATAGGCAAAAAAAGTGCAGTTTTGTGCTTCAAGAATTTATTACTATCTGTGGAGGTCAGATGTTAAAAACAGAACTAAAAATAATAGGCCCTATTTTGTAAACTAAGTTAAGAAATTAAGAAGAGAGAAAATTCATTGTCAGATAATATAAATGTAGTCAGGAAAATTGTTTTGATGGCACATGTAGGGGTGCTGGCATGTCTAGGGACAGAAACAGAACTGCTCAGGCCATATTCAAGGAACAACGAACTCAATGCAGGACAGGTTCAGTAGAAGCAGGGAGTTGTGGAAGAGTATTCTTAGAAAACAACGGTGGGAAAGGTAAATTCTGCCATGATAGTGAAGAGCCAAGTCGTGTACGGTATGACCTTTTGTTTGATTTTAACAGCATTAGAGAGATTTATGGAATTTTTATGAGCAAGATGGTAGACTCAAAGCAGGATTCAGAATATAAATTTAAGTTTAGAGTGAGCATGTCTGAAAGAAGAGGCTGGGATGTGTGGTAGAAGTCAGGTTTATCAGTGATTAATTTGGGAAAATGATCATAGGAGAAAACAGAAGTTAATTTAGATTAAGTTATTAAAACTTATTTGTAGGATGCAGTCCTAGTGTGGTGCTATAGGATAAGTACTAGACTGCTAACCACAAGGCCAGTAGTTCACCACCCACTCTTCGGAAATCCTATACAGGGTTACTATGAGTTGGAACTGACTTGACGGTGTTTAACAGCAGGGAATAAAAAGCGCACAGATACTCTGTCTGTTTTAGCTTTAACTTGCTTTCCTTCTCTTCCATCTTCTACAGCTTTTTATTGAAAGAATACTACAAATCAGGAACTATACTAAACATCATATACATAGTAACTGATTTACTCTTCATAGCAAATTATTGAAACATGAGAAAACTGAGTCTCAAATTAATGTACTTGGTTATAATTACCTGAGCTTGGCAAGCTCTGGCTTCTGAGTATGTGCTCTAACTACTACATGGCTTCTTATGTTGTTGTTTTGCTGTTAAGTGCCGTAGAGTTGGTTCCAATCCATAGCGACCCTGTATAGGGTTTCAGAGGAGCAGCTGGTGATCGTGTACCACCGACCTTGCAATTCAAATGGCTTTGCAGTCTGACACATTAACCCACAGCGCCACACACGGCCTCTTATAGACTGAGTATAATACACATTCTTCTTCAACCCTCAGAGGTCTCTGTTGTCATTCATTCTAGTAGTTCACTAAGCCTCAGTCTCTATAAAACAAGGAAGACAATAGTTCCTATCTCACAATATTGTTATGAAGATAAAATATCCTCTGGTAAGCACTTAGTAGTCTCTGGAAAACAGTAAATGTTTAATAAACAACTACTAGTAGTATGAAGCTATGTATACACACAAGACCTTTTGGTACCGTGTGCTCCATACTGTCTTCTCTTACAGTTGAAGAGAATGTCCTTTCAATGCTATTCTGACTCTAAATTATTAGAGGAAACCTCTAATAGTACAAGTCTGAAAAGCTGTTGTGGGTTTCTTGGATCCCTTCTCTCCAACTTCAGACTTTCTGGTACAAGATACTTTACCAGTTGCTGTTGGTTTGATTCGGATAAATGGGAATCCCATAGGTGTTAGTGTAGGATGATGCTCTGTAGGGTTTACAGTGGCTGATTATTTTCTGAAGTAGATTCCCAGGACTTCTTTCCAAGGTACCCCTGTTTGGATTCGAGTCTCCAACCTTTCTCTTATCAGCTGTGAACCAGCCCTTAAATCGTCCCTAGACACGTTTATGGTCAATGTATGTCTTCATCCACAGGGAGAAGTTTCTGAATGGACTTTCTATTCTAGGTTTTCCAGGCCCATATTTTTGCCATATTGATATCCCTTTTTCTACGCTTATAGCTAATCAATTAGCATGATCTTCCAATGTCTCTTTAGTTGTAGGCATATGTTATCTCTAGCCACTACTTCATTTGTGAACAATCTGTAAACAGTCTATATTTTGCTGTGGCTTCATGGCATTTTTGTGACATTTAGCCAGAAATTTTAATTTTTTCACTAGAAATATCCTTCATAATAAATCATAGTTTGTCCACTCCTGAAACACATCATATGCTCTCCTGACTGGCATCTCTAGCACCACTGAGCTGTCTCTATGTCATCCCTATTGGATGTCAATTGCAGATTTCCCTGACAAAAATGACTTTATGGGCCCAGACACACTTCAGTTTTATACCTTCTAAAAACAAATATTTCTATGTTTAAAAAAAAAAAAAAAAAAGTCTTCCTTATTCTAAAACTCTGAGTGAGTCTTCCATGTTTTTTGAAGAGAATGGAACATTTTCTACACTCTTAATGAGTTTGAAGAGTCTTTTTTTTTTTTTTTTTCAATTAAAAACACTTACTGTATGTATAGTTTACCCATCCAGACAAAGAGTAGACAGGGATGTGCAACTTGGACATTGGCTACCCAAAATACAAAGGCAAGAAGTAACTGGCTTACAAACTTTCAAGACGGAGCCTAGATCCAGAGAACACAGAGGAAGGCAGAATCTCCACTGAGTAGTGTCCAATCTGGGCGGGCTGATGAAAGGAGATATGGATAGGTCTCTTGTGATACAATAGTGAATAATTGTTATCAGGACTGACTTTGAGGGTTGGAAATGTAAAGGTAGACATTTTGTAGCAAAAGGAGGGGGGTGATTGACCTGGCAGTCTAGGAGCGGAGTTACCCTAGACTATCAAGGGAGAAGAGCGGAGAGCTAGACCCTACCCAGAGAAGCAGTGACACCAGAGATGGAAGCAGAGAGGATGATATGAAGAGATGGAGCAGCTGGGGGCTTTATACCCATAGAGGGAGAGGGGCTGTATGCTGATGACCTTGGGAAGGCTTGCAAGGTATAACCTTTGGTTGGTTGATTGATGATGCATGGAGGGGATTGTAACCATGGCAATGAAATGATATACGATAGGATGAATATAAAGCTTATGTTGTCCCATGTAAACTATCACATAATTCACAATAAAACATTTTTAAAACAAAAAACTCAAACACTATATATATCCCTTTTTCTATTTTCCTTTCTTCTTGAGTTAGAAAAGAAAAATTCTTAAATTTTAAAATGGCTTCTTTTTCTGCTATTTACCTTGCTCAAATTTCAGATTCTCAGTCTTGCTTTCTCCTTTTTCTTTTCTTTTGCAAGAAAGTTAACATAATGATGGGAAGAATCCCTGGCTATCTTCTCTCTCCCATGTGCCATGCTTTAGGTATGTAGTAGCCATGTTTCTCTCTAATTCCCTTTTTAGTTAAAGAAGGGAATAGCCTCTGAAACTACTTTACAGATAATAAAAGATCCAAAAAGTTAATTAATTTTCATCAGATTAAATATTCAATCAAATCAGGACCATAATTCTCTGAGGTTCAAGCCAGTTACTGCTCACTGACTCTGTACTACTTTGATCAAGGGTGGCAAAAGGAAGCAAATTATCATTGTAGCCATCTGCAATGATATTTGCCACCAACATTTAAATAGAAATATGCAATTATATATACTTACTCAACAAGTACACACAATTTTTTTCAGTGTAAGAGCTATTAATTTATATTTCAAGAAACACTTAAGATAAGCACAATCATGTCAGTTCTGTTCTCGACCACATTCAATTCTAGACCTGGTTGTGCTATGAACTTGTTGGATGGCCTCAGGAAGTCATATACCTGATAGGCCACAATTTCCTAATTCATAAAATAAATGGTTTATATTTTCCCAAAGGTCCCTTCCAGGTCTAACTGCTCTTAAACTCTATTAGGACATCAAAATCGTTATTGCTAACTTTCTTAGAATTCTAGGTATGTCCCCTGAGATTTCACATGCTGGAAGAATTTTATCTGCAACATTCTAGGCATAAAAGTGTATAAGTGAAATATGAAAGACTTATGAAACAAGCCATACCATTTAAACTGGGCCATGACAAGTGTGCTTTCCACTAATAAAGTGATACGGTTTGCTAATCCAGCGAGAATACAAACTGAGCCTGGCAATATAGATGTCAGGTATGTTCTGTGTTATATCATACATTTATATGTCACTTTTCAGCTAAAATTACAACTTTTTGACAGCCTACATCCTTTTTGTTACAATCAGAGGGAATAATCCCACAGACTTCTTCCTCTCTCTTACAATTTCTGCAACGTTGTGAGCTCAAATCAAGACAACTCTTGAGTAGGCCAATGTTCTCTTCTTTAAAGTGAGACACTTCAGGAGAAAAGCAATTTTGGGAGACACATCCGAATTTTAATAGAGATGAGAACCATGTATTACTAGATCAGTTGAGCCATTGACAATCCAAAATCTAAAAGTATCCTCTAAAATGCAGTTTTTCGCCAACTCTTTTTAGAAACTATTATTACAACTAGATACCTAACTACTCTTCCCACATACCATTTGCCTAGGGATGTTACTTAACAGGCAGATTCTGATCTAGTAGTTCTGGAACAGTCTGACAAACCATCCGGGTTGGCCCAAGACTGAGGGTTTTCCTGGAACATGAGATTTCACTGGTAAGACTGGAAAATTCATGAGGCAAGTGGAGTGAGTTGGGCTGAGATTCTGCACTTCCGTTAAGCACACATTTGCTGCTGCTGATACTAGCCCTTGGGCTATATTTTAAGTTCCGTGGGATCAGGATGATGGATTTAACTCTTTTTCACACTATATGTGTAATTTTGTGCAATTTATATAATACAAATGTTCACTTTAGAAGTCTATGCAGTTTGAAAAGATGAACATAAAGTTGCCAATTAGGAATCCTCAATGATTATTAGATTTAGGTATAATTATTATCCTAATTTCAGATATCTGAAAAATATCAGTTAAATGAACATCATTATAGAGTTGTTGACGTTAAATACTGTCAAGTCAGTTCTGACTCATAGCGACCCTGTATAGGGTTTCCAAGGAGTGGATGGTGAGTTTGAACTGCCAACCTTGCAGTTCAAACCGACCTTGAGGTTGAATGATTATCCTACAGAGCCACACCAGACTTTAAAGAAGTCTTTTAATAAATATATCTTTAGGAAGGCAAGTACATGTGACAAAATGACTAATATGCATACAATTTCATGCTTTAAAACTGAATGTTCAAATGGAGATAAAGCTGTTTCTGCCCCAAGTGCAAATAATAATAATAATTGACTCACCATTCAATACTGAGTCCATTCAAAAGAGGATGTTTCTGGTTTAAATAAATTAACACAGAAGAATAAAATCAAAACCCTATATAGTTAGGAGTTCTGGTTTGATGCTGTGCATTAATACTCTGGACTGCAAAGTTAGTTTGATCCTTAAGGTTGGCAGTTCAAGCTCACCAACCGCTCCTCAGAAACACTATACAGGGTGGCTATGAGTCGGAACCAACTGGGCAGCATTTAACAACAATAATCAAACAACATGATGAACATCTTTAACATTCTTTTTTAAAATGCAGTTTTTAGGAGGCAATTTCTCAGTTATGACCATGTGTAATCAAAGACCCAATCGTCTTGATAAAATAAACACAGCATAATGTTTAGGCCTGAAATAAGAAAGGCTTAACGTATGAAACAAAGGAGCTAAAGAAAAACAGTGGATGTAAAGGACCGTGAAAAGTAAGAAATGATGGGATGTGCAATGTGGCCTGATACATGAGGCACAGGAGACGGAATGAGTCAATGACAACTCCAAGATGGTAAGTTTTATACAGGAAGTGTTTTTTAAAATGAAATGGAACTTCAAATTCATACAATTAGAAGTTGAAGTTCAATCAATTATTAACTAATTGTATTAATGTCATTTGATGTTGTTGTTAGGTACTATCAAGTGAGTTCATACTCATCTAGAGCTTATGTACAACAGAACAAAATGCTGCCTAGCCCTGTACCATTCTCACTGTCACTGCTGTTTAAGCACATTGTTGGGGTCACGGTGTCACTCTAACTCACCGAGGGGCTCTATTTTTGGCTGTCCTTCTACTTTATTGACTCTGCAAAGACTTTTGACTGTATAGATCATGACAAGCTATGGACAACTTTGAAGATAATGTGTATTCCAGAACACTTAATTGTGCTCATGAGAAACCTGTACATAGCACAAGAAACCATCATTGGAACAGAACAAGGGGACACTAAATGGTTTAAAATCAGGAATGATATGTGACAGGGTTGTATTCACTCAATCTGTATGCTGAGCAAATAATTCAGGAAGCAGAATTATAAGAAGAAGAACATGACATTAGGAATGGAGGAAAATATTAATAATCTGTGACATACAGCTGATACAACCTTATTTGCTGAAAATGAAGAGGACCTAAAATAATTACTGATGAAGATCAAAGATGAGTTGCAATTCAATGCAACAACAACAACAAAAAATCCTTACCACTGGACCAATAAATAACATCACAATCAATGGAGAAAAGTTTGAAGTTTCCCAAGACTTCATTTGCTTGGATCCACTATCAACTCTCAAGGAAGCAGCAAGTCAATAAAACAAATGACCTATTTCATTAGGCAAATCTGCATCCCAAGACCTCTTTAAAGTGTTCAAGAGCTAAGATGTCAGTTTGAAGATCAAGGTGTGACTGATGCAAGCCATGGTATTTTCAATAGTCGCATATGCATATGAAAGCTGGACAGTGAATAAGGAAGACCATAGAAGAATTGATGCATTTGAGTTATGGTGTTGGAGGAGAATATTAAAAGAACCATGAACTGTCAGAAAAACAAACACATCTGCATTGGGAAAACTACAGCGAGAACGCTCCTTAAAGGACAGGATGTTGAGACTTCATCCCCTGTATTTGGAACATATCAGGAAGGACCAGTACCTATAGAAGGACATCATGCACGGTAAAATGGAGGGTTAGCAAACTGGGCTGCGAACCTTAAGGTCAGCAGTTCGAAACTACCAGCAGCTCCGCGGGAGAAAGATGAGGCTTTCTACTCCCGTAAAGATTTACACCCTCGGAAACCCTGTACAGGGTCGCTATGGGTCGGAACCGACTCGACGGCACTTAACAACAACAACCACTGAAATGGATTGGCACAGTAGCAGCAGAAATGGGCTCCAGGATAACAATTGTGTGGATGGTGCAAGACCAGGGAGAGTTTCGTTCCACTAAGCTCCTGCCAATAAGCCTACTTTACCAAGCATGATGTCCTTTATCAAGAACTGGTCCCTCCAAAGTAAATAAGACAACGTCTCATCATCCTCGCTTCTACGGAACATTCTGACTACTTCCTCCAAGACTGATTTGTTCATAGCAGTCCTGGTATAGTCAATATTCTTCACCAGCATCACAATTTGAATGCATCAGTTCTCCGCTGATCTGTTTTCCAGTGTCGAGTTTTCATGTGCTTATAAAGCTATTGAAGATACAATAACACACATTCATTAATCAAAGCCACACTTTTATTTTGACGATTTTCAAGAGGTCTTTTACCATAGATTTTGGCAATTCAATAGAAACATGTTTTAAGCTTATTACACATCACCGTCTATTTAAATTTAGAAAACAATTTGTATGTTAAATTAAATTGGAATCTGATAATCATTAAGGCAGGTTCCTTTCCTCCTTCTGATGACTTCTAGAATTTCTAGGTGTTTCTTCATCTATCATATAGATGAGTATTTCAGTTCAATGACCAGACTTGAATTGTAAACACTGGACAGGATTCTTAATTTAAATAATAAGATGTGGAACAATTTTTTCTTGAATATTCTCTAGGTCCATATGAGCCATGACTTTGAATCTTCATGTGGACATGAAGCACCAATTGTTGTTGTTGGTGATGCTGTCAAGTCAATTCCAACTTACAGCAACCCTTTACAGGGTTTCCAAGGTTCAGTTAAACAATAAATCATTTGGAACAGTATAATGTATTTCACATTGGTGTCATTTAGCAGCCTGAGAATATATAACTATTCAATGATACAGTTTTATAAAAAATAATATTATAAAAAGATACTGTTTTATAATATGAAATATTACATAATTTATGTGATTTTCAAATAACAGATGAAAAATGAGAAAATCAAGGTACATGGGAGGAAGGTTGATGCTAGAATTCAGTGTTCTTACTCCCAATTGTAGGATGTAGCTCTTGCATCAATATTCTTAGAGAAGAGGGAAAAAAATGACAGCAATGCATGAACTCTTTGTTACTTGTCAATACTATTAGAAGGAGGAAATGCTCCATTTGTCCCATGTACCTTTGGAGAGACCCAATTTTTTCTTTCTCTTTGATTCATTTTCCCCCAACTCCTTTTGCTTCCTATAAGGTTTATTTAACAATCCTTGCACATTCAGAGACATACATTAATGTAGTTGAGGTAATCTTAAGAAAATACAGAGCTTTTGGTTCAGATTAAGAACACATCATATGAAGCATGTCCAGGTGACAATTGTGATATGCGAAGAAGTGTGAATATACATTGTATTCAAATGCCTCAAATCTGATTTGAATGATTTAATTTTCTAGGTTCCCTAAGTTTACATTTTATAATACCATAGTATATTTTTTCTCTAAGCAACACACGTTTGGATTAATGAAGTCAGTTTATGTAAGTGTGCTTTCTGTTAATGACCTATAATCTACACTAAACCCTAGGCCATCTATAATAGCAATACCTAACCGAACGATTCTAAGGAACTCTAAGTCTCTAAAAATAATTTCACCCGACTTTTATTTGAAAGGCATACTCCCACCTAGCTCCTATACTTGGTAATTGACATTCAATCATCTCTCAAGTGCTTAAGTAAGATAAGTTGCACATATGTGCATGCAAAATTACATATTCTTTGTCAAATCTGGCTTGGGATGGATGAAATCCACAGATGTTTTATTTGAACATATTTTTATTTATTATTGTTTTATTGGAACAGTTTTTATTTGAACTCCACAGATGTTTTATTTGAACAGATATTATAAATGGATTTTAATTGTGTTTTCAGATGTAAAACACTCACCAAGGAATAGCCCTAATAGATCTTTAAAAACTCAATAATATATATATCAATAACATATGTCTTGGCAGAGCATTGTCCTTCCTAACATTTTGATCAATATTGGCATTTGACCCCCCAGATTTGTCATTTATGGATTTCCCACTATAGTTTGCTGGTGCAAGTTTATATACAACAATATTAAGGAGTACTTTTTTTCTAATTTCCACTGGCCTTGCCAATACTTTTCTGACACATTACCATGTTATCACCTCTCTCCTGCTAATGCAGCTCTTGTTGCAGAAAATTATAATCATTCTTTATGTGTATCAGATTTTCAACCTCTTCTGAATTTCAAATATCTGCATCACCCAGCCACCGACTAGGTCAGTGTATTAACTTACTGCACACAATTATATGCACAAGAGGCACAGCTAACCACAGGGCTCAATCTGAGTTCTCTGTAAAACACAGCACAATCACATGTAGCCAAACAGTTCTATAAGCCAAATTCACAACAACCCTTAGACTGCTAGAGTGACAGAGAGAGGCACGATCAGGTTCTTCTTAGACCCTTGGCCCCAGCCAAATTAATCTGTTAACATGTTTATCCTTCCTGATGCTGCTAGACTTGGCCAGCATTAACTGAAGTATAACAAGGCTAAATGTGACTGCTGTCAGTTAGTTATGACATAAGAGAAAACCAAATTTAATTCTTGAGAAATAACAAAGGCAAGATAATGGGTTAACCTACAAATCTAAGATTTGGTGGAAAGTTTGCTGACGAACAGATGATTGAATAACATCACTGTATCATGGTCTGGCAATGCAAATGATCAAACATGATGAATTCAAGACTAAGATTGAATATATTTTAAAAATATGGGAAACAGAAGGAAGCAATGATTGGAATTATAGGTTTAAATGAATGTTGTACAGAGGAAAAAAAAAAACTAATGTTTATTGAAACCTTACCATTTTTCAAATATTCCTTTCCAGGGAGAAAGCAACTTCATCCACATTTTCCACTGAGGTTCAGGAAAGTGTATTAAATTCTCAGGGTCACTGAGCTACTAATTGAAAACACTGAGGTTCAAATCCAGACTTGCCTACTTCAATAGATTTCCACCCTGTCATTCTGCTTATTTCTTTGTCTTATTGGCCAAATTTCTGAAATACGAACATTCATGATCTCTGTTCTCTTATATATGCTTTCCCCACTTCTGTTCTATCTCTGTGTAAAATGTTGAACAGACTCACGAAATATCTCTTTGGTAAATCACACTGATCCTATTTTTAAGACTCAGTTTCAGCATGCTTTCATGCTATGTCACCTGTCACCGACAGTGAGAAGTACTGAGAAAAAAGGAAGCAACAGAAGACTCATGCAAATACCAGCATTGCCCACAAGACGCTTAGGAGACCCTTATGTAGTGATTAGGTTTCTAAGAAAGAAGCATAACACACAGTTCAGTATTGTGATGGTTTCTGAGGAAAGACAATAAATGTAATCAGGGAGAAAACCACAAGTAAATTTGATAGCATTTTGTAATGTGCTTAAATGACAGTGATTGTTATCAATGAAATTAAGCTATTGAAATTCTAATCCCTCCTGGTATGGTGCTGTAGGATTAGCACTGGGTGGCAAACCACAAGGTTGGCAGTTCAAATCCACCAGCTTCTCCTCAGAAACCCTATACAAGATTGCTATGAGTCGGAATCGATTCGATGGCACTCAACAGCAACAACAAAGAGTGAGTAGGCCCTGAAGAATGACAAACTTGGTCAAGTAAATGGTCAGCCACAAAGAGAAAGACCCTCAATTACATTGATCAACACAGTGACTGCAACAACGGTTTCAAACATAGAAACAATTCTAAAAATGGTGCAGGACCAAACAGTGTTTCATTCTCTTGCACACAGGGTCGCTATGAGTCAAACGGTCTCAATGGCACCTAACAACAACACCTGGGGAAATGATCTTGTTTAGAAACAAGTTCTGTAAGATGTTATCAGTTAAGTTTAACCAGAGGACAAGCTGAAGTTACACTGCAGCTGCAAACCAAGCTGCCAGAAACTGGGAGAGACTAGGAGTAATCCTGCCTCAAATATTCAGAGAGAGCATGGCTTTGCTGGCATACTGAATTCAGACTTCCAACCTGTTAAATCCTGTTATGTAAAGTTATGCACATTGTGGTGCTTTGCATTTATAGTTGTACAAACACCAAACTGAAAACATATAGTCTATTATTAGGTTATATGTTTTGTAAATTACATATATGTCATGCATATTGTTTTACTGTTTCACATGTTGAAAATAAATGAGCAATTGGGTGTAGTTCCAAGCATCAGGACAGGCTGAGTCCTCTACCTGCAACTAAGTCTTGTATCTCTCTGCTTCAAGCTAGAGTACAGATTATTCATTCAATTGTCCAATGTCTTCTTCTGTGGCTGATTCATGAAAGTGGAATCTGCATCTTACAAGTAAACAATACTTCATTAAGCAGTTCCTACTTTGTACGAAAAGTTGCAGTTCCGATACTACCATCCTGATACATTGCGCAATACCTCTCTCTGTCCTAAATCCTCCTACACCTGTTCGTATGCCCCATTCCCCCTTCCCCAACACGTGCATAAAGTCACAATTCATCTGCTAGCAAAACCCTGCCTGGCCAGGCTGACTTCTTGTACAACTCTCAGGCTTTGTCTGGTGGGCTTCCCTAAGATTTTAATATAATAGGTTTTACAGGGATTTAACTACAGACTGTCTGTATATAATAATATGGTGTTCACTCAACATCCAAATCACATGTTATTTCACAGAATGCATTGTCCTAGTGTGGCACTATAGGATTATCACTGGACTGCTAACTACAAGGGTGGTATTTCAAGCCACAAGCCACTCCCTGGAAACCCTGTAGAGTGTTGCTATGAGTCAGAACAGACTTGACAGCATTGAACAACAACAACAACATTTGTGAACTTTATGTAGCACAAACCTGTATATCATTTTACAATCATATTTTATTTTTCAAGATTTATATATAATGGGGTATGGAAGGAAAGATGAAACTTTTGGGTCCTGTAAAAATTTATCATCTCAGAAACCCTATACAAGGCCTCTATGAGTCGGAACTGCCTCAAGAGCACACAGTATACGCAATGGCATTATTTCCAATGGCAATGGAAAAACATTGCTACATGGTTAGGAATAATTATTTTTCTGAAAATCAATTAAGAAAATTATTATTTCTATTGTATCCAAAGCAGAGAATTATGAATACATTCCAGATTTTAGCAATAAATGTTGATAATTACTTTTGGATAGTATATAGCTATAAACTCCTAAGATAATATGGAGAAAATAGGACAACAATTTCATAAAGAATTAGAAGAGTAATGAATGTTACAGAGTCCTGATATAGTGCTGTAAGATACACACAGGACTACTGCTGCCAGGCTGGTGGTTCAAATCCACCATCTGCCTCTAGGAAATCCTAAACAGGGTCACTATGAGTCAGAATGAACTCCTTGGCACTTAACAATAATGAATTTTATATTTAAAGTTCATGGCAATTTAAGTATGGCAATGGAAATAAAACCATACCAGAGGCAGTTACCAAAGGAGTAGTGTGAAGGGTTGGAAGGCACTCAGGAACACAGAACCAACTGGAATGTTGCCTCTGTACTTGAAGACTATTGATTTCTTTATCAAGAAAGTGTTAAACTATCTCCAGTATGTTGGAATATGAGGAGAAACAAAACCAAATCCTGTATTTGTTTCAGAAAATTGGTCCATACTGGAGTTGTTTGGTTCAGTACACAATAGGAAAGTTTAAAAAACACAACAACAAAACAAGGGGAATGCACTCAGTGAGATTCATTGACACAATAGCTGCAATGGTAGATTCAAACATATCCAAAGATGCTATTGCATTCTCTTAAACGTAGGACCATCAATGATGCTAACTTGATGGCAATTAATAAGAACTATACACGAACAGGTTGAGCAGAGTACTATAAGACCAGGATCAGGAGATCAGGACTTGCCTCATACTCTTTTCTTAGAGAAAGAAAATGAAATTATCAAAACAAAAACGCAAAAATTTCACCCATCACTTATTCATGTGTGAGTTTTCAATGCCCATAGTTAATTGATATTGCTGTTGAGCTGTGGTAGGCACCACAGAGAAAAATCAGACATGTGCTTCTTGTAAGGATTCCCTGAGTGGCACAAAGGGTTAAACACTGGACTAGTAACCACAGAGTTGATGGTTTGAATGCACCCAGAGGTGCCTAAGAAGAAAAGGCTACAAATCGCCTTATCGAAGGTCAGAACCATGAAAACCCTACAGAGCAAAGTTTCACTCTGAAACATGCATTATGGCGGTGGTGGTTATGTGCTGTGGAGTTGGTTCTGACTCACAGCGACCCTGAACTCAGGGTTTCTGAGGCTGTAAATCTTTACAAGAGCAGCAAGCTTCGTCTTTCTCCTGCAGAAACACTGGTAGCTTTGAACTGCTGAAAGTCATATTAGCAACCCGATTTATAATGACTACACTATCAGAGTTTGCAATAAGTCAGAGTTTACTTGCTGAGAATTGGTTTCATTTGATTTTTCTTCATCTTCTTGTGACCAACTTCTTTCTTTCTTCCTAATTAATACATGTGACTGCCAATCTACTCTGTAGGCAATTTTTTTGTAAAATAAAATGTAGTATGTCATATACTTTATAGATTTGCTCATAGCATATGCTTTAAATGCACAGAGAGCAAAGTGAAGGCAAATTAGAAAAGACAGAAATGTGGATTCCTACTGCATTGTTGCACACAAAGTTTTAGGTAATTTAAATAGCTAAGTTTATGTCTTTTATGTAACTTTGAGGTAGTTTACTGGTGAAAGAAGAACATCCAAACTTAATAATTTCACAGGGTTAATTTTCACAGAATCTTCATCAGGTACAAGAGGCCTTGAACCAGAATAAGAATTCTGCTCCCCATGTCTCTGATATTCACAGATCCATTGACTGTTGTGTGGTAGATTTTTTCATTGTTAAATATCTATGACACTTTTAGGAATAAGGAACAGTTTGTTAGCTTATCCTTTGCAAGTTTTGTTTAATAATAAAATAATAAAAGAAAAATGATGAAAAAAGCTTTCAGCTGAAGAATCAAGAAATAACTTACTGTTAAGTAAAGAGAGAATTGGAATGGACAAATGATTTGGGGGGTATTAAGAGACAGCTCAGCATTTGGTTCCTATTTTTATTTCTATGATTTTGTTTTTCTGTCAAAAGAAAATGATACAACTAAGCATTGGGAAATTTTGAAGAGAATCATTGCTAGTTGAGTGGAGAAACATCAGTTCTCTTCTCCAGTTAATTACACTAACTGAAGAAGTTTACTACTGAGAAGAGGATGACTCTTTGCTTGTAATTACAAGTAATATTCAAGGACAGAGATCATGTAATGTCCTTACCATTAGAGATATTCCCATAGTTTCAGATGAGGCTGGTAATGAATAGGTCTACTCTGTTGAAGCAGCAACCACCCAACTCTCATTCACAATACTAAGAAATACAATAACCTCAACAATCTCCCCCAAGGCAAACTTTCAAATAGTCAACCATTCATTTTCATTTTGTTTGTTTCACTTAAATTCCTACAGTTCTCTTATCATTACAATTTAAGACTGAAAAGCATTATACACTTGAGTTTAAAAGGGCAATCAGAGTTATTCTCAAATGTGACAATCACAAAAGTAAAGCACAAAAGAGATAAATGCTCATAAGTCACTTCTTTGTTTACGCAGGAATTAATTTACTATGTCTTTTATGACTTAATGTCAGAAAAAGACACTTTTGTAACCTATACACAATCATTGGTATATGAATGTATGGATCACTGTGGATTCAAAGAAATGATCAGTGAGAGAGTTGGAATCCAGTGCTTTTGGGGGGTTTTTGTTCCTCAGTTTTCATAATATGACAAAGACTGCAAAAGAATTTTTTTTTAGATGTTTGTAACAGGAAATAAAAAACAAAACAATATTACAAAGAAAAAAGGAGGGGCACAAAGGGAAGGAGAGGGAAGAGAGTTGGAAACAAAAAGGGAAGGACAGATGGCCACATGTCTAGGAGAGAAAATGAATTCAGAAGCCACACATTCATGGGTCTTTCTGATTGAGAAACGAGTGGTTTTAACGAGAAAAACTTTAAATAAAACCAATGAAATGTTTTGTATGATAATATGTTGAATTTACATGTTGCTTTACATACATATGATCACCACAAAACAAGAACTGAGACAAACTGCAATACCGTATTTTGCTTAGAAATCGGAGTTTGACTGGTCTGAATGCAGCAGTTCTCCCTTCAGGTTTCTCATGCAGCTGGACTCAAGATGGTAGGTAGGGCTATGATAGGTGGGGTTACCAAGTCATATTTCAAGACACCTATGGTGCAGTAGCAGACAGGGAAAAAGTTTAATCTTAAAAACTCAGGATTAAAAAATATTAAAAAATAAAAGTTTGAGATTACTAATTAAACAATGCATTTTACTCTTTCCCCATTAAAAACTGCATTCAACAGCAAAAAATATAAATAAGTAAAAACAAATACAAACTCAAATTCATGAGGTGTTAAAAGAAACAAGAAAGTCTACAAGCTGACCACAACAGTAACTAGTTTTTGAAAGACATAAAATGAATGGGAGCAGATTGAATCCCAACTGGAGTGAAGAACCTCCAATCTCCATAGAGGCAACAGAGATGATGTCAAAATATCAACAACAGAAAAGAATTTCTGAGCAAAATCTTGGAATAATCCCTAAAATTGAGCTTTTATGAAATGAAGTGGTTAGTTAATTAAAGGTTTAACAGCTCAGTCAAAAACCTCACTGTACACAGATGACTGTAAGTTTTGTCTAAAGGGAGTACAGGATTCAATGTATGAGGCATGTGATGGCAATCTGAATGGGTAGAAACGCCTCTCTTCAGAAAACAAACTATGAGCAAATTTCACTTAGTCAAAAGCTCCACCAGTCCCCTGAGCAACCACAGGAAGCAATTAAAAACTTTCTTTCACTCCCTGGCAAGTGTAATTAACAGTTAGTCTAAGGAAATATGCTTTCAGTTATTAATCTTATTTAAACCAGACCTTCATTTTAAATGTAATTAGAAAATAAGAAAACAAAACACTTGAAAAACTAAGTATATGAAAGATCTGAAAATTATAAAGAATATAAGAAAGCTTTAATGTTAGTATAAATAATATCCTCAAAGAAAGTTTAAAGGACAAACTAGCCATTAAAATGTTGTTATATAAAGAAGGAATTTTGTCAGAATTTATGTAATAATTCAGGATTCTTAATAAAATAAACTGTTGTTGTTAGATGCTATCAAGTCAGTAGCAATTCATAGCGACCTTAAGCACAACCAAACAAAATACTGCCCAGTCCTGTGCCAATCCCCAAATCCTTGCCATCTCTGAGCCCACTGATGCTGCTAATGTGCCTATCCATCTGCTGTGGGTCTTCCTCTTTTGCACAGCCCCTCCACTTTACCAAGCATAAGGTCTTTCTCCAGGGACTGGTCCCTTCTGATTATATGTTTGAAGTAAGAGAGACGAAGTCTAGCCCTCCTGGCTTCTAAGGAGCATTCTAGTTGTAGTTCTTTGAACACCATAGCACTTATTCACTGACCAACTTTCACATGCATAAGGGTTTACTAAGTAGATCACGGTTTGGTTCAGGCACACCTTAGTCCTCAAATGTGAACTCTTTAAGGAGTTTTTGTGAAGAAGATTTGCAAAGTGCAATAAGTCAATTGATTTCTTGACTGCTGCTTCCATGATAGTTGATGACTGATCTAAGCAAAATGAAAAATTTGACAAGTTCAATCTTTTCTATGTTTATAAGGCACTTTCTCAGCTAGATGGAAATAAAAATTTCGTATGCCCCTGCAATCTCTCTATTTGGAATATACCCTCAAGAAACAAGAGCCAGCTGTGGTACAAATATGAATATGCACACACATGTTCATTGCAACATTATTTACATTATTTTAATATTCTCATCTAACACCATAACTTGAATGCATTAATTCTACTGTGATTTTCCTTATTCATTGTCTAAATTTCACATACATATAAGGCTATTGGAAATAGCATGGTTTGGTTCAGGCACACCTTAGTACTCAAGCTGACAACTTTGCTCTTGAACACTTTAAAGAGGTCTTGTATAGCAGATTTGCCTAATACAATACGTCATTTGATTTCCTGACTGCTGCTTCCATGAGTGTTAATAGTGGATACAAGCAAAATGAATTCCTTGACAACCTTAATCTTTTCTCCATTTACCATGATGCTATTTATTCTTCCAGTTGTGAGGATTTTTGTTGTCTTTACATTAAGGTGCAACTGATAACAAAGGTTGTGGTCTTGCAGTGAGTACTTTAATTTCTCTTAGTTTTCAGCAAGCAAGGATTTATCATTTGCATATTTCAGGTTGTTAGTGAGTCTTCCTCCAATCCTGATGCTGTGTTCTTCTTCATACTATCCAGCTTCTAGGATTATTTGCTCAGCGTATAGGTTGAATAAGTAAAAAGTAAAGAGCACAACCATGCCGCCCACCTTCCTGATTTAAAAACAGTCAGTGTCCCCTTGTTCTGTTCAAATGACTTACTCTTGGTTTAAGGACAGGTTCCTGATGAGCACAATTAAGATTTCCAGAATACTCATTCTCCACGATGTTGTCCATAACTTGCCATGATCCACAAAATTGAAAGCCTTTGTGTAATCAATACAGCACAGATAAATATCTTTCCAGAATTCTCTGCTTTCAGCCAAGAACCATCTTATGTCAGCAATGATTGTCATCATTCCACATCTTAGCTTGAAGCTTTGGCAGCTCCCTGTCAATATACTGCTGCAGCCATTTCAAAAATTATCTTTACCAAATTTTACTTGCATGAGATATTGATGATATTGTCCAATGATTTCCGCAGTCTGTTGGATTATGTCTATTTGGAATTTTTTCTAACTCCAATTCTTTTCACATTTTTAAAATAATATTTGACTTTGTCTTCTCAAGCTGACCTTTGAAATTTTCTGTTCAGATTTTACCTTCTCTTTTCTTTCATTTGCTTTAACATCTCTTTGCTTGAGAACAAGTTTCAAAGTCTCTATTTTCGTTTTTTATTTCTTTCTTAACTTCTGAATGACCTTTTGCTTGATTCTTGGATATCCTTGATGTCATCCCACAACTCTTCTGGTCTTCCATCATTATTGTCTACTTCTTCAACTCTGTTCTTGTCTTGAAATGATCTCTAAAATCAGATGGGATGTGTTCAAGGTCATATTTTGCTTCTCAAAGTTGTTTTCATTTTCTTCAGCTTCAGTTTGAACTTGCATAAGAACAATTGGTGGCCTGGTCAACAGTTTGACCCTGGTCTTATTTTTAGCTAATGATATGGAGCTTGGCAACTGTCTCTTTCCACAGAGGCAGTCAATTTGTTTTCTGTGTAGTTATCTTTTATATTGTTTTTAGAAAGTTTGCAATGAACATGTCACGGGTCTTGCAAAACTCTTTCATGCAATCTCCAGCATCATTTCTATCATCAAGGTCATATTGTTCAACTCCTTATCCATCTTTCATTGTTTCTAACCTTTGCATTCCAATCACCAATAATTATCAATAAATCTCGATTGCCTATTTGATCAATTTCATACTGAAGAAGTTGGTAGAATTCTTCAATTTCATCATCAAGGCTTTAGTGGTTAGTGTGTAAATTTGAATGATGGTGGTATTAACTTTCCTTCCTTGTTCTTGCCATTGAGTCAATTCTGACTCACAGTAACCCTGTATAGGGTTTCCAAGGAACAGCTTGTGAGTTTGAACCACCAATCTTGTGATTCAAATTGACCTTGAACTCAAATTCTTATCATACAGTGATTATCTTATCATAGACAGCATTGCACCTCAGATAGATCTTGACATTTTTTTTGTTTTTTGGATACTGAAAGGAATGCCGTTCCTCTTCATTTTAGCTCACTAATGCCTAGGATATTGATCATTATGTGTTCTATATCAATTTTGACAATTTCCAATTTTCCTTGATTCATATATTTTACATTCCATGTTCCTATTATTAATGGACATTATAGCTGCATCTCTTCATTTTGAGTAGTGCTCCATCAGCAAATGAAGGTCCTTAAAACTTACTCCATCCATGTCCTCAAAGTCAACTCTACTTTAAGGGGGCAGCTCTTCCCCAGTTTTATTCTGAGTGTCTTCTACTCTGAAGCACTCATTTTCTGGCACCATACCTGGTAATATTCTGGTGCTTTTCATCATATTTCAATATTCAATATTCTGGCTCTAATGGACAGTATTCCACTGTGATTCATAAGGTTTTAAGTGATTGAATATTCCTAAGTAATCCATTTCTCCTTCTTCCTAGTCTGCTTTAGTCTAGAAGTTCAGCTGAAACCCATCCACCATCTATCCCTGCTGGTATTTAAAACACCAGTGGTATACCTTTCAGAAATATAGAAACATGGAAGCCACCACAGTATGTGACAAACTGACAGTTGAGTGATGAAATAATATAAATTATTAGTCTATTTTATCACTCATAATATAAAATG
>NW_006408547.1:5881592-5883114 GCF_000296735.1 Chrysochloris asiatica | reverse complement strand
TGTGGTTCGTAGTCCAATGCTATCTTAAATTACCACATCAGCAGTTCACAGTACCACACTAGATGGACAGAACTGCAACTGAGACAGAGGTTTGTTGTTGTTGTTAAGAGCTGTAGAGTTGCTTCCGACCCATAAGATCTGATATTTATGTAAAACCAATAAAAAAGACAAAGAAATGCAAAGCTTGAGAGAAAAGGAGAAATAAAAAGATTGTAAAGACCTTAATGTGTGTCTTAGGTGAATTCCCAGAGAAGAAAACAGAAAGAACTGAGCTAAGAAATGCCTGAGAGCTAGTGGAATGCTCAAATCTTGCAATGTTCAAGGACCTTCGGAGTGAACAAGATTGATTTTAAAATGTAACCACATACGCAACACACACTTAAAAACATACTGATCATTTCCATATTTATAAGGTGAAACAAAAATATCTGATTTCTGAATTAGCTATGACAATTAGAAAAGAAAAAGAAGTAAAAGTCAACCAGATGGGAAAGAAGAAAAAACAATTCTTTATATATTCATGGTGGTGGCGGTGTGCCGTGGAGTCAGTTCTGATTCATACACTGCATAGGGTTTCCGAGGCTGTAAATCTTCTCAGAAGTTAAAAAGCCTCATCTTTCTAATGCAGAACATCTGGTAGTATGAAACTGCTGCCCTTGGGGTTAGCAGCCCGACTCATAATCACTATTGCTACCAGAGCTCCTTTTATATATGCATATGACATTATATGGTATAGTACACACTCACTGTCATCAAGTGGCTTCTGACTTATAGTGGCCCTAAATAGGATTTCTAAAGCTGTAATCTTTATAGGAGCAGAAAGCCTCATTTTTCTCATGCAGAACAGCTGGTGGGTTTGAACTTCAAATATTTGGCCAGCAATCCAGTGTGCTTCCTACAACATCATCAGGGCTTTTTAAACTATATATTATTATTGTTAAGTGCCATTGAGTCAGTACTGACTCACAGCGACTAATTGATCTACAAAATAAAAACCTAATAAACAAGTTCAGCAAGGTTGTAGGGCACAATATCAGTATACAGCAATCAGCTGCATTTCTGCACCATAGATTTTAACAGTCTGAATATGCAATTAAAAAGCAAATATATTTACAACAGCAAATAGCATTAAAAAAAACCCCACTTAATAAGAAACTTAACAATAAGTGATGCATATCTGAAAACAGCGAAAAAACGTTGAAAGAAATTCAAGTGAACCTAAAGTAAAAGATAGCCCATGTTCGTGGAATGACAGACTTCATATGCTTCAAGAGGGTAAGATTTCCCAAGTTGATTTGCAAATGTAAGTCAATCTCAATTAAAATCTATGCTGGGTTTTGTTTGTTTGTTTTGTTTTCCAGAAAGTGGTACAGTGATTCTAAAATTCATATAGAAATTCAATGGATACTAAAAATTGAAAATAATCAAGTCGGATGGTTCACACTTCCCATTTTCAAAACTTTATTCTAGCTACTGGTGAGGCTAGAATTATAGATAATAAAATTGAATTGTTGTTGTTGTC
>NW_006408547.1:5877998-5879707 GCF_000296735.1 Chrysochloris asiatica | reverse complement strand
TTTTTTTTTTTTCTTTTTCTTTAAGTCTATTGGCATCCAAGAGCTACACGATCTGGGAGAGTAGAGAACTTGACTGTCAGGTTAAGGATTTAAATAAAATTGTCCCTTGCCAGATGCTGAAGAAATAAAAATGAGGGTTTAAGACCAACCAAGGTACAGGGGACCTGATATACATCAGAGCGTTTTCAATTAAAGTCCTTAATTCTTAGGAATTGAGGATAACACGAAATCCAGCAGATCCTACAAAGAATGAAAACCAGCCTTAAATCAGCTTAATCCATCATGTAATTATGTTTTCTCTGACTTTGCTTGACTGTTAGAAGTTAAAGGGAAATAATTTCTGGATTAAGATAACATCATCCAGAGCTTTGACAAAATTTTAAATACACAAATTCTGCTGTTGTTTCTCTGTGCTATTGAGTCAGTGCCAATTCATAGGGTTTCTGAGGAGTGGCTGGTGGGTTTGAACTGCTGACTGTGTGGTTACCAGTCCAGCATTTATCCTATAGTGCCTAGTAAAAGTAAAATAGCATTAGTCAAAGCAAAACCAACAGAAAAACAAAAATTAGAAATACAACCACAAGGTTATCCAAGTACTAGAATTATCAGACATGTGCCTTAAAAAAAACTCCAATTAATGCATCCAGTCACATAAAAGGGAAAATGAAAACGCTCACCAGGAACATAAATATACATACATAAAGGAAACATTTTGAAATCCTCAAACTAAAATTACTGAAGCTGAAACTATAACCTCAATATATGCAGTTCATCAGAAAAAGCTAAAAGGGAACTGATAAGCTGCATTATAGATCAATGGCATGAAAAGAAAAGAAATAAAAAGATACAATATACAGAAAGGATGTTTAGAAACAAGTAAGACATGATTTAAAGTAACCAGAGTCAGAAAAAGAGAAGAGACCTATATGGAGCAGAAGAAATATTTGAGGATATAATGAATAAGGATTTTCCAAACCTAACGAAAGATATCAACCCATGAATTCTAGAAATGCACCAGACCTCAGTGGTTCAAGTTTATATATATATTTAAATCACAGCCAGGCATTTAACCATGAACACTTAAGCTGAATGGCAGAAAAAGATTAAAAACAGCAAAAAAAAAGACACATTAAAAAGAGGAAATATTATGCTGAAACCTAAACCCTTCACAGAAAATAAAAGTAAGGATGGGGAATTCAGAAGAAAAAAGATTAATATTTAAATATATAAAAATCAGGGGAAATATGACATAACCTCTCTAGAATTATATGCCTATAAAAATATTTTAAAAATGGAGGCTGAAAAAATTATTTGAAGATAAAATTAAGAAAGTTAATTCCTAGCAAATTTACAATAAAAGACATACTAAAAGGAGTACTTCATGCATAGGGAGTATGATGTCAGTGTGAAACATATAAATAAAGGAAAATAAAGATCAACAGAGAGAGTACATATGTGAGAAATGAATATGAATGTTGACTATTAAAATGATGATAATGTTATAGGTGCTTAAGTGTTTTTAGCAATAAAATACATTACAAATAAAACATGAAGAACATAAATGGGTTTAAAGTGTTCTAAATGAATGATACTCAGGGAGGAAGTCCAAGGTACATTGAAGGAATTGGCAAAGAACAAGGCACCAGGAATTGATGGAATAAAAATTGAAATCTTTCAAGAAAGTGAGGCGGCACAGGAGGTACTCACTT
>NW_006408547.1:5856874-5876668 GCF_000296735.1 Chrysochloris asiatica | reverse complement strand
TGCTATTGGAGTCGGTGCTGACTCAATGGCACCTAACAACAACAACAAATGAATTTCACTGTTGGAACGTGGCAAAAATACTTATTTATATTAGATAATAATCATGAAAATTTATGTTGGTGGATTTATGACAAAAAGGTGGACTAGGAAGACAGGTTCTTCCTCTAAGAAAGACACAAGAGACAAAAAGAAATAGACAGATATAATACTCCTGAGACTCTGAGCTTCAAAGGAAAGGCTAGACAACTGGACTGACTACTGACTAGGAGAAGAAACTGACCCAAAGTGATGAGACAGGAGGGAGAGCAAGTGAACTGCCAGCTGGCCTGACACAGCGCGGCCATTCTGAACTTTTGCAAGCTGCTTTGGATCAGGACACAGACAGATCATCAGTTCTACTCACCCAGGATCACATAAGCACCCACACTGGTGGCTGGTGACCAGAAAGGCACAATCCTTTCCTTGTTCCACATATCCTTTTGGTGACTAGAAAGATGACCAACCCTCACCATGATCCAACAAACAGCAGATTACAACCTCCCCTGCACAGTGTGGATTGGGAGCCAGGTGCACAATATTATCCCCATATCTGGAAATACACTCTCTTCTCCTCCTCAGACCAGAACTCACACGATTGGATCAGTGTCCTGCCTCCAGTCACCCCTGGGTGGGCAGGATCACCTTCCATAACTAGCTGCCTGCCTCCAGCTGCTTTTAGATCTGCAAGAACTCCTTCTGGGGAAAGGCATCCTAACTCCAGCCACCCTCTTAGCCAGCAAAAACTCTTCCCAAATCAGCCATGTTGATCCCAGACACCTTCTAGGCTGGGAAGAACTCCATCAAGAACCAGCTGTCCTGACTTCCATGCACCCTGTGACCACCCTGGCCAACACAGTGGTCTGCCATACTGGGTTTCCTGCCCCGAAGTTTTCTCCTTTCTGTGCACTGTTAACCCCTCCTACTTTTCTTATTTTTCCTTCCTCTTTCTTTTCATTTTTTTCTTATTCTTTCATTGTTTTATTTTATTTATTTATTTTTTTTTAATCTTTCTCTTTTCTTTATCACCCTCCCAGATAAATAGTTTAAAAGACCATCCTGGAGCAGCTAGAATAACAAAGGATACTTCTTGAAAGAAAGATCTACAGGAAAAATACAAAACAATACAGGCAGACCGACTATTACCACAAGAACAAGCAAGCTGCTTGCCCAGGAAATATCAAGGCAAGTGTTTGGGCTCCCTCATTGCAAATCCTCCTCCAAGACTAAGACTCAATGGGAATACACACTCTGATTGGTGACCACATTCATCACTGACAAGGGAAAGTGTGGGGAAAACAGCAGTGAAGCTGCAAGCTAATTCTTACAACGTTCAATAGACTCCTGTGAACCCAGATGGAAACTTGGTTGGCCAGCATTATGGCAAGACCTGGGGACTCGGGCCCAGAGTCAGTGACATAGCCACAGAGGACTAGAGTGCAGAGTGAAGAGCCCAGATGATAAGAAGCAAGGGCATATGCACAAGAACACCCACACTTGTAGATAATACCCATCTGACCTGGCTTTAATGACTGGATGATCAGAGCTTAACTAGAAGAAGAAAGAAGAGGAAAAAAAGAGTAATCTGATTCAATTTAATGAACTTGACCTACACCTATGAATGCAGTAGCTCAAAAGAGGGAACAAATCTGTATAGCAGAGGAGACAGGGGTGGGCAACTTGGACATTGGCTACCCAAAGTGGGGGGCTGCAAAGGCAAGAAGTGACTGGCTTACAAGCTTTCAAGAGGGAACCTAGATTCAGAGGGTGTGGAGGAAGGTAGAATCTCCACTGAGTAGTATTCAATCTGTCTAGGCGGAACTGATGAAATGAAATGCGGATAGGTCTCTTGTGATACAATAGTGAATAATTGGAATAATTGTTATCAGGACTGATTGTGAGGGTTGGAAATGTAAAGGTAGATGTTTTGTAGCAAGGAGGGGAGTGATTAACTTTGCAGTCTAGGAGAGGAGGTCCCTGGGACCATCAAGGGAGAAGAGTGGAGAGCAGGCCCCTACCCAGAGAAGCAGTGATGCCTGAGATCGAGGCAGAGATGGTGAAGCGGAGAGATGGAGAAGCTGGGGATTTGAGATCCAGGGAGGGAGAGGGGCTGTGTGCTGATGACCGGGGGACAGGCTTGTAGTGTATACCCTTTGGTTGGTTGATGATGCATGGAGGGGATTGTAACCATGGCAATGAAATGATATATGATAGGATGAATGTAAAGCTAATGTTCTCCCATGTTAACTATCACATAATTTATAAAATATTTTTAAAAAAAGAACAAATGGACAAAATAAATGAAAATGTAGACACCATGCAAAATCAGTAAATAGAATTTCAGAAGATTAATATTATGTGTTCAGAAATAAATGCAAAAAAAGGAAAAGCAGTAGAATTGACTCAATGGAAGACTAAAGTAGTAAAGTCAAAGACATCTCTCAGTACTCTCACTGCTAACAGAGCAATCAGAAAAAAGAACAATCAAAAAAACATGAAGAAATTCTAAGACTTTATGTGGGACAACAGGAAGATGAATAATTCACATGTGATTGGGATTCCATAACAAGAAGAGAACAAAAACATGCACAGAGAAAACTGCCAAAGAGTTGTAAGAAGCAAACTTTACGAATTTCATCAATGACAAGAACATACGCTTTCAAGAAGCTTAATAAATCCCAAACAGGAAAGACACCAAAGTGAAGTCATGACGTATCATAATCAAACTTTCAAAAATCAAAGACAGGAAAAGAATCCAGCAACAAGCTCTGAAAAGACAGGAAAACGAGTAAGACTAAATTCTGATTTCTTAACAGAAACTAAGCATGCAAAAAGGTTATGTAATGATAAATAGAAAAGTCTGAAAGAAAAAATTAAAATGCCATCCAAGTATTATATAGCCCAAAAAATTTGTTACAATTTGTTACAATGACGACACACAATTCACACACTATACCCTCAGTTACTGCACTCATGAGGCAGGTTAACAGTTTACAAATCAGGGTCAGAAATGCTAAGGGCACCGTTCTCCCAGGCAGGATAGCCTCTTTTCAGCCATGCTCACAGACCAGCCTCCCTTTGACTGGGCAATGTTATAAGATCTTTAAGGTCTGCTGATAAATGCTCACAGGGTACAACACTCAAACATAAGCCTCAGCCTGATGGTATGGGTCCATGGGTCAGCATACCTTAGCACACCCAATTAAGCCCATAGAAGTATCCCACGCTGCAAGCCACACTCTATCCCATAGCTATTCAGCTTTATTTATTCCACGGGCTGGGAAACCCACTGCTCTGACTCATGCTTTGTCTCTTGGTTCTGCTCCAGCTTCTTCTTTGCTGCTCCTTTGATGTCATAGCTTTGTGTCCTCGGGTCAAGGAGTTTCAATGTACAGGGACTTCACAGTCCAAAGGACACATCCACTCCTGATTCTTTCTTCCCTGATGGTAGTGAGATCCCCCAAACCTGTTTCTGAGATAGTTTCGTTTATATCTAATTAATGTTCCAAGTGTTTACAATAGCAATTTATCCTGTTAAAAATCACAATAGAACCATACAATCCTGTTAGTATCTTCTCCATTTTCTCTTACCCAGATCCATCAAAACAAAAACATTGTATGGTGGGAGTTACAAAGACTATGGGTATAAGAGTCATATGAAGCAATTTGTTGTTGTTAAGTGCTGTCGAGTTGCTTCTGACCAACAGCAACTCTGAATAGGGTTTCCAAGGCAACTTTGGGGTTCAAAATGACTTTGCAGTCCAGTGCATTAACCCACAACACCACACCGAGATTTACTGCACTGCAAATACTATCCAATATTAAAGAGTAACAATAAATCTGCAAAACACCTCATGACATGGATGAGATCGAAGGCCATTGTGCTAAGTGAAATGACTCAATCACACAAGGACTAATATTGTATGAGACCCCGGCTATAAAATGTCAAGAAAAGACTTCTTTCACACTAAAAGAAGCATTCTTTGATGGTTAACAGGGATGTTTGGGGGACAGAGGATAAATTACTGGCTAGAAGGTAGTCATGTGTTTACTTGTGTGAAGTTAAAGACAATATACAATTAGAGAAAAGTCTTCAATCATCAAAAATGATGGAGATAGAGAACTCCAGGAGGAGTGCAAGAGTTCAAGTAACATAAGTCAATTTTGCTCAATGTGCAATTCTGCAGTAACAGTGATCTATGAGTAGATACATGGAATCACACAGAGATTGAATGGGTGTGGGGCAGAGAGCGGAACTGTGCCAACAAATATTTATATGTAGGTTTCACGGAGGGTATTTTTCTATGTGTATTTACCTATGCTGCAAATATATATTCATGAATGTGGATAAATTTGGTATAAAAGTTATGAAACCTACTATGGAATAACCAAATATCTTGAGAGAATGCGTTGTGAGGCCTGGGGGTTCAGGATCGTAGTCTTAGGACACACCAAGTTCAATATTTCACAAAGATAAAGTTCTATGACCATTTTGGTGAATGGTGTCTGGAGTCTGTGAAGTTTATAAACAGCCATCTGAGGTGCATGGTCTCTCACAGTCCAGGGGAGAGAAGAATTGAGAAACCTGAATACACAAAGCAACAATTCATTCCATCGCCTGAAATCAGAAGAACCACATGGTGCTCAGCTACCACTCCCCACTGCTCTAATAGGGATCACATTAGAAGATCCTGAATAGAGTAGAACAATATGGAACAAAACACAAAATCATAAAAATGATGAGGTTTACTGGCTGCAAAGAGACTGGTAGAACCCTTGACACTATGACCTTTAGTCACCCTGCAGGCCTGGAAATGAACTTTCCCCTATGGCTCAAGTTTCAGACAAACAATAGGCAGGCCTGGTACTGTGGGTTAATACACTAGACTGCAAGGTCAGTTCAAACCACAAGGTTAGCAGTTCAATCATACCAGACGCTCCTTGGAAACACTACTGTTATGAGTCATGACTGACTTGATGGCACTTAACTATAATAAGGGAGCAATATTGTTAAGTATATACACCTTATAATGGTAGACATTTGGGATCAAAAGGGCAGTATTTACCCAATGACAATGTTCAGAAGGGGTAGGAAAGAAGACAGAATGGAAACAAAAAACACGGGAGGGAGGTGGGATAAGTGATGTTATATTGTGGGGATGGCAATCAATTACATGAAGCAAAATGTATATGAATTGTTGAATGGAAATCTGATTCATTCTAAAAACCTTCACACAGTTCACAATAAAAAGTATAAAAAAAGATTAATGGTAACAATTCTAGAATAACATTAAACATAATGAAACAGTATTTAATTAATGGTGTTGCTAAGTGCCATTGAGTCGGTTCCAAATCATAGCTACCCTGCAAAGGGCTACCAAGGAGTGACATGTGAGTTTAAACTGCCAATCTTGCAGTTCAAAACGACCTAGAAGTCCAGTGCTTATCCTACAGTGCTATTCCAGGACTCCATGCAACTAATGGTGGTGGTGGTTATGTGCCATGGAGTTGTTTTCGACTCATAGCAACCCTGTACAGGGTTTCTGAGGCTGTAAATTTTTACGGGAGCAGAAAGCCTCATCTTTCTCCCGCAGAACTGGTAGTTTAGAACTGCTGACCTTGTGGTTTGCAGCCCATTTCAGAGGAATAAAATAGAATAAAAAAGAAGAAATTGTGATTTAAGGCAATAAAGAAGATAAATTGCAAATAGAACATATGAAAAACATTGAAAATAAATTTTAAATGATAATTATAAATCCAAGTATATTAGAAACCATGTTAATTAAAAATGAATAAACATAGTCCAAAGTTTATCAGATGGTATAAAATAACCCTAATGCCCTTTCTTACGAAAGATATGACTTAAATGCAAGTATACATAAAAGTTTTAAGTAAAAAGATGAAAAAGTATTTACCATGTAAGTAAAAGCAACCAAAAGGAAGTTGATATAACTATGCAAATATCAGTCATTTTTTCTAAATATAATTTTTTAATGGCTGCAACAGTACACTGACTGGAAACTACCAGAAGGATCTGCGGATTTATACAAGGATGTGGGGATATCATTGATCATATCATATGGATCTCACCCAAAAGCAGAGAATACCCGAAAGATGCTTAACTGGGCTTTAGTGATTGCACAGGTAAACATCTTTGTAGATCATAACAAGCTGTGGACAACATTGTGGAGAATGAGTATTCTGGAATAATTAATTGTGCTCTATACATAGACCACAGGAGCTCTGGTAGCGTAGTGGTTACGAATCGGGCTGCGAACCTTAAGGTCAGCGGTTCGAAACTACCAGCTGCTCTGCGGGAGAAAGATGAGGCTTTCTACTCCCGTAAGGATTTACACCCTCGGAAACCCTGTACAGGGTCGCTATGGGTCGGAACCGACTCGACGGCACTTAACAACAACAACATACATAGACCAAGAGACAGAACAAGGGGACATTGAATGGTTTAAAATCAGAAAAGACATGCATCAGGGTTGTATTCTTTTACCATACTTAGTCAATCTGCATGATAAGCAAGTAATCCAAGAAGCTTGTTGCAAGCAAAGAGGACTTAAAATACTTACAAATGAAGATCAAAGACCACAGCCTTCATTATGGGTTGCATGTCAATGTAAAGTAAACAAAAATCTTTATCACAGGACCAATACAAAATATTATGATAAACAGAGAAAATATTGAAGTTGTCAAACACTTTATATTTCTTGGATCCACCATCAATGCTCATGGAAGCAGCAGCCAAGAAATCAAACAAGGTATTGCATCAGGCAAATCTGCCGCACAAAATCTCTTTAAAGTGTTCAAGGGCAGAAATGTCAGTTTGAGGATTCAAGTGCAGCTGACCCAAGTCATGTTATTTTCAATGTCCTTATATGTATGTGAAAGTAGGGTAGTGACTCAGGAAGACCATAAAAGAATTGATGCATTTGAGTTACAATGTTGAAGAAGTACAACCAGAATGCTCCTTAGAAGTCAACATGACCAGACTTCGTCTCTCATACTTTGGACATATTATCAGGAGGAACCAGTCCCTAGAGAAGGACATTCATGCTTGTAAAGTGAAGGGTCAGCCAAAAAATGGGAGACCCTCTCAATGAGATAGATTGGCAGAGTGGCATCATTTGTAGTAACAATTGTAAGGATGACAGGACCAGGCAGTGTTTTGTTCTGTTTTACACTGAGTCACTATGGGTCAGAACGAATTCGACGGCACCTAACAACAACAATAGCAAAATGAGTTAAAATAGACTTTAAGTAATGGTTGACACAAAAAAATGAAAAACAGAGAAATCCATTATAATATAGAGATAGTGTAATATGCTTTTCTGAGTAATCAATGCCAAGCCAGCCAAAAACAATTATGTAAGGATTTAACATATTTAAGTAACAAGATTAGCATAGTCAACTTATATGGAACATTGCATACAGCAACTGTGTTATACACATGACTTTCAGGGGCAGATGAAGTAAAAACCGGAACTGATCCCATGCAGGACCATGAAGTTAGTTTTAAAAGATTAAAATTTAAAAGGTTGAAACCACTTAAAGCAGACATTTGGACCATAGTGAAATTAAGCTAGAATTCAGTAACAAAACAGAAAAAGAAAACATAGTAAAGTTAAGCAACGCATTTCAACAGGAAATGTTAATAATAAAAATTTCAAAAATGTTTTTAACTGAATGACAATGGAAAGAACACAGACATTAAGTGGAAGACAGGCAAAACTCTAACTTAGAAATGTATACGTTGTTAAGTGCTGTTGAGTCGATTCCGCCCCATAGTGACCCTGTATAGGATTTCCAAGGAGAAGCTGATGAGTTTGAACCACCGACCTTACAGTTCAAACGACTTTACAGTCTGACTCATTAGCCCACAGTGCCATACCAAGACTCCAAAATGTATATAGGTTTAAATAAATAGATTTGAAGAAATAGCTTTCAGTCTCAAATCTAGCTGGGCTTTACAGTTTATCTGAATGAAAAATAAATAAACAAGTGTAGTAGAGTATTATTGCATGGAAACATTGAATTTTATTTTTAAATCTGAGAATTTTTCTGTTTGATCCTTTCTCACTCAGTAATTCTTATTTGTGACATTATGAGAATTGGGAATTCATAACCAAGTGGTTTTTTGTAGTCGTTAGTTTTTTGCCTGTCTTTTGTAAGTTAACATTACATATAATTTCCTTTGGGTTTGTTGTGTTGCAGTCTACCTTGAATTGTTTTAGAAATAGCAATCTACCTCCAAAAAAATGTGTCATGGAAAACCATGGAACCCAGTTTTAGACTGACGCACATGAGGTCACCATGAATATATTCTGATTTGATAGCAATGGTTTGTGCTTTGAAGTTTGTTTTGTTGACACAGTTAATTAGAAATCATCTGTCCCTGTCCTTTTTGTTGATGCCAGTCTCAAATTCACAAGAATCAAGTACCCTAGGAGTGTGTCTTTGTTTGGTTTCTCTATAGAATTACTATCAGCAAAGCTGATACCTACATATATAAAGAAAGATTTATATCAAGGAATTGGCTCACACTGTTGTACAGGTGGGCAAGTCTCAAGTCTGTGGTTCAGATGTCAGGCTAGAGGTTTCTGACTCACAAAGCTCCAAGGCTGATGAACCAAGATCAGCAGGTCAGATGCAGGCAGGTAGGTCCAGCAAGTAAGAAGGCAGAATGCTGACAACTCCCAGAAAAGGCATATAATAGAGCAGGCCACTGGCTCAAGTCCAAAGAACCCGAGGTGGAGGATGAACCAGATAAAAGATCTAGGCCCAGCAAAGAGATGTCCAGTGTCCAACATAATGGAAACAGGTCACAGCCCAGAGGAAACTTTCTTTCCATTGATTGGCTGCTCATAGCAGATCTCATCATGGAATTGATTACATTCTATTAGATCTCATCATGGGGAATTATTACATCTTTACTGCCAAACCATTGAGTATCCTGGCCCAGTTAAGTAGACATGAAACCTTAACTATTACAGAAGTTGACTTTTGTCATTCTCAGTTTTCTTACTGTTTTAGGGAAAGAAGAAAAGAAAAATGACCTACCCTCATTCCTCTTAACCTTTTTCTTCACGGAATGATACACTATGTCTTCCCTTTCTTGGCATCACAGTATCTCAACATAAAATGAAATAGGGATTTCTTTTGAATGACAAAGTCAGAGTAGCTGCAGTAATATTCCAATTGTTTGCCAGCAAAAACCTGACAATACTAGACAAGATGAATTTTTTTTTTCCTTATCCTGGAACACAGCCTCCACATTGTTTATGGTGCTAAAACTTTGAAACATAAGAGTGATAGTCTTCCCTCTTAGCATTTTTATGAATATAGGAATAAGTTAAAAAGTGCTGCTACTATGGTTCTAGTTCATACATGCACAAGTCTATTGCAAACAAAACATGTTTAAACCTGTCTGTGATCAGTGGATGGCTGCAGACCAGCTCTCTCAGTAATACACTTGTTTTAGTCTCATTAAGTTGCCTTCCAAAGGAAAAAAAAAAAAGGTTCAATAAAAACAGTGGCTTCCGAGGGGATTTCCTGGGTCACTTAAATTCAAAGCAGAGGTTATGGAAGCTGTTAATGACAACTCCAATGGGATAGTCTTGATAGATTTTAGAATGATGCAGGAGGATTGTGGGGATTATTAGGAAGAAGTTTTAAGAAAATTGAAAGCTGCACTGGTGAGAAAAAGGCCAGGAAAGTTGTTCTCTGTAGTTTTTCCATCCTAACAATACACTTGGTCATTCTTTGAGGGTAGCCAGTGTTTTCTCATGGAAAAGCCTTATCCTATCTACACTATAGCTCTGAGCTTGCTCTTTCAGACTTCTTTTTGATCCCCAAATTTAAGGACTATATAAAAAGAACATGATTTGAGCTCCTCAAGGAGGTCAAAACAACCATTTGACTGGTGTAAATCAAAGAGAGTGGGATTCTTCTGGAAAGAATTAGAGTGATAACAACATCGCCTTCAGAAATGTATAGACTTATTTGGAGGATATGTCAAAAACAGCTTCACATTTAGATATTTTTGTTTAATATGGATTGCTATGATTTTGATTTACTTTTTGACTTACTCTTATATTTGTATAGTATTGTTACACCATGTGTGGACCAAGGGAAAGAAAGTGGGCCCGACACAGGGGAGTAGGTGGGTGGAAGATAGAAAGAAGGACTGCTGCCCAAGTGGAGTCAAGGGGAGTTTAGCCAAACTGTAGTTTACAATGTATTTTAGTCTTAAAAATCTGGAAGATAGTATTTACCCTCTCCCTGGGGAACAATGCACTTATGCAAACACCAATTTTACATACAACTTCAAGGTGTTCCTAGAATTCCAAGTGTCCAGATATGGACATCTATTTCAGAAACTTTGGTTTTAATGTTCTCAAAATAAAGTCTACATAAAATTATGAATATTCACATGATAATGGGAAAGTAAATCAAAGCCCATATTTAAAAACCAAAAAAAATTACCAACACACTCAAAAGCTCAGATTTTTCAATTCCTTCCCACACTCACCACATTTATGTCATGCATTGTTCTTCTGGCACTTAAGGAACTGACATCAATAATGGCCTTCATTTTTCCAGGTAGCATGCCCACTGAAGCTATACAATGAAAAGAAAATAGAAAGAAAGAAAGCTCAGCACATTTAAGATCATGCACGTGATAAAACTGTTTTCTTAGCCAGACAAAGTGTGAAATTCTTTTCATGATTTTTAGTCTAAGTAATTTGATCAGTTCACCATTCAGCATGCCCTAGGAGCTGCTCAGTTACTCTCAATGCTTTCTTGAAAATGCTTCCTTTCATCTAGTCCTTTTCCATTGATGCACCAAGATTAACAGGATTAGGTGTCTCTCCTTTGTCCCTTTTTATTGACCAACTTTATTAGCTCAATGACAGGGTAAATTTTACATTTGATTTGTTGTTTCCATTTTGATAGATCAGGTTTTTCTCTATTCACTTCCATCTCTTTGTAAAAATGTATAAATCACAGTAATTAAAAATTATTTCTCTTAAACTTTTTTTTTTTTTTTTTCACTTCTGACTTGGTTAATCATCAAGAAAAAAGTGTATCTGACTACAGTTAACAGCATTTAATTTAATTCTCTAACATGGTGAATAATAAGCAGTAGGGCAATGTTCACGGAAAGATGTATTCTTATGAAAATATTTTTCCTCTGATTTTGATTCAAGACTTAAATTAATACTTTCTGAACAGTTACGGTATCAATTTGGAAAAGGGAAGAAATGTGGAATAAGGGAAGAGAAACAAAACAAACCAAAAAGATTTATTTAGCACCTGTATGTTTCATGGCATCCTGGTATGACACTGTGGGTTAAAGTGCTGGACTGCAAAGTCGGTTTGAACTGCAAGGTCAACAGCTGAAACTCACCAGTAATCCTATACAGAGTCCTATGGGTTGGAAACTGACTTGATGACACTTAACGATAACAACACTGTTTCATGGAATGTGTAAGAGATAATCTCATGGGTAATTCACCTCCAGACTAGTCTAGATGACTACATTATCCAAACTATTTGAGAATGTAATCTAACATTAACTCGGCTACTGTGGCTCTCAGTGAAAAAGGGCTGCCCTGTCTTCTGGCTCCCAAATTAGAAAACAGGGTATCTGTGAACCATCTTTGCAATGCTTTTTTTAACATTGACTAGGTCTCAGTCTTCTATAGTATCCTTTACTGATGACCACAAATTGAGACTCTAGAGTGGGAATTTTAACCCCTTGCTATGTTCAAATGACTGCCTTAGTCTATGCACAGATTTCACATGAGCACAATAAAGTGTTCTTGAATTCCCATTCTTTGCAATGTCATCCATAATTTATTAGGATCCATACAGTTGAATTCCTCTGCATAATCAATAAAGCACAGGTAAACATCTTTCTGGTATTCTCTGCTTTCTCTGCCAAGAACCACCAAATATCAGCAGTGATATCCCTTGTTCTACGTTCTCTTCTGAATCCAGTTTCAATTTTTGTCATTTTCCTGTCGATATACTGCTTTCAAATATATATATTTATATATTATATATTTTATATATATTATATATCCTGTCGATATAATAGCTTTCAAATAGTCTTCAGAAAAATTTTTACTTGTATGATATTATTCTGTAATTTCTGCGTTCTTTTGGATGACTTTTCTTTGGGACAGGCACAAACATGGATCTCTTTCAGTTGGTTGCTCAGGTAGCTGTTTTCTCAATTTCTTGGCATAGATGAATGAAGGCTTCCAGCACTGCCTCTCTTATTTTAAATCTTTTTCAATTCCTGGAGCCTTGTTTTTACATGAACGTCTTCAGTGCAGCTTGGACAGTTTCCTTTAGTACCACTGATTCTTGATCATATACCATCTCTTCAAATGACTAAATGCAGACAAATTTTTGTTACAGTGACATATGTATTTCTTCCACCTTCTTTTGATGCTTCCTGTATTGTTCAATATTTTCCCCATTGTTTTTGTAGCTATTTGCTGTTGAATTGGTTCTGACTCATAGTGACCTGTATAGGGTTCCCCAGCAGAGTATGATGAGTTTGAATCATCTACAGTGAAGTTCAAACCAACTTTATAGTGCGGTGCATATCCTACAGCATCACACTAGGAATCCATTTTGCCCATTTTTTGTTGTTGTTAAGTGCCTTTGAATCAGTTCCAACTCAGAGTGACCCTATATAATGTTCCCGAGGAGCAGTTCAAGACAACGTAGAATCCTTCAATATTTCAAGACAAGGTCTGAATTTTCCCTTCAGTTCTTTCAGCTTGAGAAATACTAAGCATGTTCTTCCATTTTGGTTTTCTAGTTCCAGATCCTCCCACAGTTTGATAATACTTTACTGTCTTCTCAAGTCACTCTGAAATCTTCTTAACTCTTTTACCTAATTTTTTTTTTCCCTTTCACTTTAGCTTTTCTAAAACTAAGAGCTAGTTTTAGAGGCTCCTCTGATATCCATTTTGGTCTGTTCTTCTTTATCTGCAAACAAATGGCAGACACCATCCCACAGCACTCAGCCAGGCTCAACAATTCATTGCAATGGCCACACAAAACTCTGACACCATACTCATAGTAATGGGGCTTATTAGGGAAGTTGAGGTTATGATCAGAAAATGCTCAGGGCATAGTTTCACACCATTTTACTTGGATCCACAATCAGTCACCAATTTGCTCTTTAGTTGTTAGAAGCAGTACATCCAGAATATTCCTTAGAAGTGAGGATGGTAAACTTCATTTCATGTATTTTGGACATATTGCAATTAGTTCCTAGAGAAAGATGTTGTTGTTGTTGTTGTTGTTGTTAGGTGCCATCGAGTCAGTACTCGATGCGACCTTATGCACAGCAGAACAAAACAATGCCCAATCCTGGGCCAACCTCACTATCATTGCCACACTTGAGCCCACTGATACGGCCACTTTGCCAATCCATTTCACTGGGGGTCTTCCTCTTTTTCTCTGACCCTCCACCTTACCAAACATTATATCCTTCTCCAGCGACTGGTCCCTCCTGACAATATGTCCGAAGTATGAGGGAGGAAGTTTGGTCATCTAGGCCTCCAAGGAGCACTCTGGCTGAACTTCTTCCAACACAGAGCTGTTGGTTCTTTTGGCAGCCCACGGCATTGTCAATATTCTCCTCCAACACCCTAACTCAAGAACATCAATTCTTCTATGGTCTTCCTTATTCACTGTCCAGCTTTCGCATGCATATGAGGTTATTGAAAATACCATGGCTTGGGTCAGGTGCACCTTAGTCTTCAAGCTGACATCTTTGCTCTTCAACACTTTAAAAAGGTCTTGTGCAGCAGATTTGCCTAATGCAATATGTCATTTAATTTCTTGACTGCTGCTTCCATGAGTGTTTATAGAGAAAGATAATGCTTAGTAAAGTAGGAAGTCAGCAAAAAAGAGAAAGACCGTCAATGAGACTGATTAGCACAGTGGCTATATATTTTTATGTAATCTAAAAATCTGTGTCATACAACTAGGGAGTTAAGTCATATATTATAATTTCAGATACATTTAAAATTATGTCTACCATCTCATTTTGTGCTTTCTAATTGTTCTGTTCTTTCTGTGCTTCTTGATTTTCTCTTCTCATACCTGGTATGGCGCTGTGGGATAAAGCACTGGACCACAAGGTCGGGTTGGACCACAAGGTCAGTGGTTCAAACTCACCATTATCTCCTTTGGAACCCTATACAGGGTCACCATGAGTCAGAACTGACTCGATGGCACTTAGCAACAACCACTTTCTTTTACACTGTTTGAGTTATGCAGTTTCTCTATTATTCTGGAAATTATAGTAACATGAGTACTTGTCTAGAATATAAAAATAAAACATTTATCCTCATATTGATCAATGCAGTCCTGTGCTTTAACTCTGATTACTCTTTCCCATTTTAAAAGATATAATGGTGCTCTCTTAATTCTTTTGTCAAATAAATATGCATACTGGTAGTGTTTGATATGAATATGTTTGCTTAGGTTCTCTAGATTTTATCATTTATTTGCTTAGCATTATTTAAGATAGTTTAGAAATTCCTTTGGTAAAACTCTTGCATTTCTCAGAAGATGCCTTTATTTCAAAGTTATCCACTGAATTTCTTTACTTATTTCAGTTTACAAACCTACTTTGACTTGTTGCTTTTCATTAATGCTGTAAGAATATATTTGCTCTCTGATTTTGCTTCTATTATTTGTTAAAAGTGTGACCTCATTTTAACTGACAATCATTTGTAAATAACTCTACTTTTCTTTCTAATCTTTTCTAACTTCTTTCTAATCTTTTTATTGTCATGAGTATTTTTCCATTTTACTATTATGTATGTAAGCATGAATATCATTCTTAATTTCATCTAGGATTTATTGAGTTCAGGAAATTTGAGACTTAATGACTTTAATATTGGATGATATTTAATTATTATCTTTTCTAAAAATATATTTATCTTTATACATTCTCTCCTAAAAATACTACTAAATATGTTAAAATTTCTTATCTCTGTTTCACTTAACATATCTTTCTTCTGTATTCTCAGCTTTTTCTTTTTCTTCTGTATTCTCAGCAATCTCTTAGGCGTTATCCATCTCAACAATTTTTCTTTCATTGTTTCTACTCTACTTAATCAACCATGAATTTAAATTGCAGTGGTTATTTTTTTAATTAATTAAAGATCTATTCGGTTATTTTACACATCCATTCCTAATTTCTATTATTGTCTTGTTCCAGGATAATTTTTCATACACTATATTCCTTTTTGGAGTCCTGGTGTAGCACTGTGGGTTAATGTGCCAGCCTGCAAAGCCATTTGAACTGCAAGGTTGGTGGTTCAACCTCACAAGCCACTCCTCGGAAACCCTATACAGGGTTGCTATGGGTCAGAACTGACTCGACGGCACTTAACAACAACAATATTCCTTTTAAAACAAAATTACTTAACGTGCTTATACTTTAAAAACTCTGTACTGATTGATGTAATCTTCTTGTTTATAGTTTCTACTGGCCTTACATACACCTGACTATTTACTCATGTGTTATGTAACTCAGTGTTTGAATTTAAAACTAGCTATCTACGGTTCGAGCTCACCAGCTGTTCCTTGGAAACCCTATACAGGGTCACTATGGGTTGGAATCAACTCGACGGCACTTAACAACAACAACCTTAAGTTACTTATAAATTATAACTTACTTACACTCTTTGGGCACTTGGGTTGAGGTTATATTTCCCAGGGAGACTTTTCTTTACTTATATAAGCTGATCCAGAGCACCGCCAATCTAAGTATCATTTAAGTTCATTCTTGTTGTTTTGTTGTTATGTACCATGGAGTAGGTTCTGACTCATAGTGGCCTTATGTACAACAGAATGAAATACTGCATTGTCCTGTGCCATCCTCACAATCATTGCTGCATTTAAGCCCTTTGCTGCTGCCACTGTGCCAATTCATCTCTTTAGAGTCTTCCTTTTCTTTCTTGAGCCTCCACTTAACCAAGCATGATGTTCTTCTCCAGGGCCTGGTCTCTCCTGATGACATGTCTAAAGAATGAGAGACTAAGTCTCATCCTGGCTTCCACAGAACATTGTAACTATAAATCTTTCAAGACAGATTTGTTCATTCTTCTGGCAGCCCATAGCACTCTCAATATTGTCCTCCAACACCATAACTCAAATGCATCAAGTCTTCTACAATCATCATGATTCATTGTCCAACTTTCACATGAATAAGAGGCTACTGAAAATACCATGACTTGGGTCATACCTTAATCCTCAAACTGACATCTTTGCTTTTGATTATTTAAAAAGGTTCTTATGAAGTATATTTGTTCAACGCAGTACATTGTTTCAGTTCTTGACTGCTGCTTCAATGAGTGTTGATAGTGAATCCAAGTCAAATGAAGTCTCTGAGAACTTCAGTTTTTCTCCATTTATCCCGATGTTATTTACTGATCCATTGGTGAGGATTTTTTTTGTTTTCTTTATGATGAGGTGCAACCCATACTGATAGCTGTGGTCCTTTATCTTCATCGGTATTTTGTCATCTTCACTTTCAGCAATCAAGGTTGTATCAGCTGTGTATCACTAGTTGCTAATAATGAGTCTTCCTCAAATCCTGAAACCACTTTCTTCTTCATACAATCAAATTTCTCAGATTGTTTGCTCAGCACACAGATTGAATATATAGGGTGAAAGAATACAGCCCAGGAACACACCTTTCTTGATTTTAAACCATTCAGTGTCCCCTTTTTCTTAATCTTAGTTAATGTACAGATTCTTCATGAGCACAATTAAGTGTTCTGGAATTCTGCACTATTGTAGCTATACCTTGTCAGAATCTACATAGATGAAAACCTTTGCATAGTCAATAAAGCACAGGTAAATACAAACATGCTTACAGCCAAGATAGCATTCCTGATGTCAGCAATGATATCTCTTATTTCATATCCTCATCTGAATACCATTTGAAATTCTGTCAGTTCCCTGTCTATGTACTGCTCCAGCCATTTTTAAGTTAACTTTAGGAATGTTTTACTTGTATGCATTATTAATGATATTGTCTGATGATCTCCAGGTTCCCTTGGGTTTCCAGTAATTGGATGGGCACAAATTTGGTCTCATCCAATCAGTTGGCCAGGTAGCTGTCTTCCAAATTTCTAGGCATAAATGAGGGAATATTTCCTGTGCTGCATCAGTTTGCTGAAATATTTCAATTTATATTCCATCAATTTTTGGAGATTTGTTCTTTGCCAATGCCTTCAGTGCACTTTGAAGTTAGTCCTTCAACACCATTTGCTCTTGATCATATGTCATCGCTTGAAATAGTTGAACGTCAACTATTTCTATTTGGTACCGTGGCTCTGTGTTTTCCTTCCATCTTCTTTTTATGCTTTTGCACAATTCAATATTGCACAATTTTGCCCATGCTGTTACTGTAAAATGCTGGTGAGTCAGTTCTGACTCGTAGTGACCCTCTACTGGGTTTCTGAGGAGCACTTTATAGGTCTGAACTGCCTACCTTGCGGCTCACAGTCCGGTGCTGGCTGATCCTACAGCACACCAGATGCCCTTCAATATTGCAAGTTATGACTTGACTATTTTCTTCAGTTCTTTCAGTGTGAGAAATACTGGACGTATTCTTCCCTTTTGGTTTTCTAACTCCAAGTCTTTGAACATTTTATTATAATACTAGATTTTGTATTCTGATGCTGTCCTTAGAAATTTTCTGTTCAGTTCTTTTACTTCCTTGGTTCTTCTATTTGCTTTATCATCTCTCTGCTGCAGAATAAGTTTCAGAGTTTCTTCTTACAATTGTATTACCACTGGCTTTAGTGGTTGTGGTTGGTGTGTAAATTTGAATAATAGTGGTTTTCCTTGTAGGCATATGGGTATTATCCTACCACAGGCTACACTGTACTTCAAGAAAGAACTTGCAATGTTATTTTTGATGATGAATAGAACATCGTATCTCTTCATTTTGCTATTCCTAGCATAGTAAACCATATGAGTGCCAGATTCAAAATGGCCAATTCCAGTCCATTTCAGCTCACTAATGCCTAGGATAGTTACCTGTATGCATTCCATTTCATTTCATTCCAAGTTCAATTTTCTTAGATTCATACTTTATACATTACATGTTCTAATTATTAATGGATGTTTGCTGTTATTTTTTCTTGTTTTGAGCTGCTCCCTATCAGCAAATGAAAGTTTTACTCCATTGGAGTCATCATGGTCACTTTACTTTGAGGAGGCTCTTCTTCCCCAGTACTATTTTGAGTACCTTCGAAGCTGAGGGACTAAGCTTCCAGCACTATGTCTGACAATATTCCAGTGTTATTCATACTGTTTTCATCTTCCCTCACTATATCTAACAATACTACACTGTTATTGACAAGGATTTCAGTGGCTAAGCATTCAGAAGTAGTATGCCTTTCCTTCTTCCTACTCTGTCTCTGTCTGAAAGCTCATCCGAAACCTATCCGCCATTGGTGACCCTGCTGGTATTTAAAATACTGGTTGCAGAGCTTCAGCAACACACAAGCCACCATGGTAATGATGAGCTGACAGACAAGCGGTAGAATTCATTCTTGGCTTGGGCTTTTTCTAAGGCATGAAGTTATGTTAAATCAAAACTCCAAACTCATAGAAGAAATACATTTTCATTTATATATTAAACAGCTCATCAGCATCAGCAAGATCTCCAATCCACTGACCTCCCCATTTTTTTTTTTTTTTCCTTTTCCATCATCTCTTCTTGTTAACATTTCCTTTCTTTTTTAGGTTGGAATTTGTGGTTCATCATTACGGTCCTGGTGTGACATTGTAGGATAAACACTGGACTGCTAACTTAAAGGCCAGTGGTTCAAACCCAGAAGCTACTCCTCAGAAACCCTATACTGAATCATTTTAAGTCAGAACTGACTCAACAGTACTTGGCAACAATAAAATTATGCTTAATCCCATATAAGTTCTTTTTGTCTTTCCATCATAGTCACTTGGAGTCCTGGTGTGGTGCTGTGGGGTAAAGCACTGGGCCACAAGGTTGGTTTGAACCACAAAGTTGGTGATTCAAACATACTAGCTGCTCTTTGGAAACCTTATACAGGGACACTATGAATTGGAACCTACTCAACAGCACTTAACAATAACACCAACATCATAATCACTTGAAAAACAAATATAAACAGTCATTAATCTAATGATTATCTGATTACTCCAAGTCCACATTTATACTGCTGAGTATTACAGAATAAAATAGCAGAAAAGGTAAATAAGTGAAAGTCCAAATTCAGATTCATGTATTAATACCATCAATATAATCACCTCTCTCTGATACAACTTTGGTATTTAGAAAAATATTCTTTTTATTTTTGTCCTAATGGTTACATTTTTTAACTCTGCTTCAATAATTTTTATGTGTGACTATGATAGTATTTCTGTGTGACGCTGTAGGATAAACACTGGAATGCTAACTGCAAGGTTAGCAGTCCAAACCCTCAGAAACCCAATACAGAGTCACTATGAGTGGGAACCGACTCAACAGCACAGAGCTACATGATAGTTAAGGTTTTGTGTCAATTTGACTGGACCAGGATTCTCAGTGGTTTCACAGCAACGACATAGTAATCCCTTATGATGATGATATCTGCTGTGAATAACCAATCAACTGAAAGGAAGTTTCCTTGGGGTGAGGTCTGTTTCCAATATTTTGAAGAGTTTCCTAGC
>NW_006408547.1:5844566-5856399 GCF_000296735.1 Chrysochloris asiatica | reverse complement strand
CTACAATTAAATAAAACAAGAAGAATAAAAGGAAACCTTCCTTTGCTCTTTTATCCTTCGCCTGCTATTTTTGTTTTCTCTGCTTCTCTTCAAAGCCACATTTTTTTTTTTTTAATGTCTACAACTCATTATGTCTCTGATCCTTAAATTTCATTCACTGTCTACCTGGTTTGGAACAAATTTTTACTCTAGCACTCCATAAAAACTGATTATATAACCCCCAAAAAAAACAAAACCAGTTGCTATGGACTTGACTCTGAGGCACGGCAACCTCACTTGTGTCAGAGTAGAACTGTGCTCCATAAAAGTTCCAATAGCTAAGTCTGATTATGAAGCCTTTCATCCTATATGTCTGTGGTTGGGTTGGAGCAACCAATCTTTCAGTTAGCACCTTGCGTTTAACTGCTTACTGCATTAGGGATAGCTTCATATTGCCAAATCTAGCAAGAATCCTTCATTCTACTACATACACATAGAAAATAAACAGTTGATTATTTGATTCATGAACTAGCTTCTGTTCAAGGCCTTACTTATACCTGATAGTTGTCTTTCTCTCCTTTCTTTATATCCTCTACCAAAGGAATATAATTTTTTTTCATAGTTTTAAATACCATCTGAATTCTGATGTTTTCTAAAATTATGTGTTAAAATTTCTTTGGGGTTTTCCAGAATTTCATATACGACTGATTTATCAATTACCATTCAAAGGAACTATTTGAAAACTGAGTGTGTTTAAACATCTCACTGGTTCCTAAAGAATCTGCCAAGAAACATGCTCAAATAGTTCCTATGCACATTCTATTCACCAAGGCAAGTGACCTGGTTATGGAGATTTCAATGGGCTAGTGAAATGTAAACCTAGCAAGTGCATGGATGAAAAGACAGGATCAAAATCTGTGATCATCCCTAGTGCCTATCACACCTCCTATGGCACAGTTATTTATTTAATATGGTCCTTCTAGCCATGGTTTTCTTTTTAATGACCTTTTGCTCTCTTCATGTATGATATTCTTGACCTCATGCCATAACTCTTCTGGTCATTTGTGTATTGCTTCAAATTTGTTATTGAGATGGTTTCTAAATATAGCTGAAATGTGGTCCCAGTCATATTTTGGCTCTCATGCAGTTTTCATTTTCTTCTAAAGTTGGTTTCTCTCCATGCTTTGACTGATGATATTGACATTATTCAATGTCTCTTCCTACAAATGCAGTCAGTTTGATTCCTATCCATTCCATCTGGTGAGGTCCATATTTATAGTCACTGTTTATGTTGTTGAAAAAAGATTTGCAATGCATACGCCACTGGTCTTGCAAAATTCTGTCATTTAATCTCTAACATAATTTCTATTACCAAATCAATATATTCTAACTACGGGTATCGCATCTTTATTTTGCATTCAAATCACCATTAATAATACATATTGACTGCATGTTTTATCAATTTCAGACTGAAGAAGTGGGTTGTTGTTGTTAAGTGTCATGGAGTCCGTTCTGAGTCACAGTCACCGTGTATTGGGATTCTGAAGAATAGCTGGTGGGTTTGAACTGCCAACTTTGCAGCTCAAGCTGACTTTGCAGTCTAATGTATTATCCTGCAGTGCCACACCAGGACTACAAAGAAGTGGGAAGAATTCTTCAATTTCTTCATTATTTCTTTTGGTCATTGGTGTGTGAATTTGAATAATATTAGTATTGTCTGGCCTTTCTTATAGACATACAGATATTATCCTATCACAAACCAACATTGCAATTGAAGACAGATCATGAAATGCTCTTGATATACATATTGAAACTCGTTCTTAAACAGAAAAAGTAAGACAACTGGAAGAAATAATAAAGTGAAAGATTAAATAGAAAAGTTCTATTTAATATCATAATGAAATGTGCAAATTCCTGGAAACAAAGCAAAAGCAATAGGAAAATCTCACTCAGCATTTCTCAGGCTGAAAGAACTGAAGACAAAATTCAAGTCTTGAGTTACAACATTGAAAGATTCTATGGGCAAAATGGAGTCCTGGTGTGGTGCTGTGGGTTAATGCACTGGACTGCAAAGTTTGTTTGAACTACAAGGTCGGCAGTTCAAGCTTACCCGCCACTCTCCAGAAACCGTATGCAAGGTCACTATGGGATGGAACTGATGTGACAGCACTTAACAACAACATAGGCAAAATATTGAATAACACAGGAATCATTAAGAAAAGATGACAGGAATACACAGGCTCACTGTATCAAAAAGAATTGGTTACTGTTCAGCCATTTCAAAAGGTAGCATATGATCAAAAAACCAATGGTTTTGAAGGAAGAAGTACAAGCTTCATGAAGGCATTAACCAAAAAAATAAAGAAATAAAAAAAGCTGCAGGAAACAATGGAATAGAAATTTAAATGCTTCAATAAACTGATGCAGCATTGGAGGCACTTACTACTTACTCTATATCAAGAAATTTGGAAGACAGCTGCCTGGCCAACTGATTCAATCAGATTGATAGTTGTGCCAATTCCAAATAATGACGAACCAATAGAATGCAGAAATCAAACAATATCATTAATATCCCAAGCAAGTAAAATATTTCTGAAGATCATTTAAAAATGGTTGCTGCAGCAAGTCAATAGGGAGAGGTCAAAAATGCAAGGCAGATTCAGAAGAGGACCTGGAGTAAGCAGTGTCGTTGTTGATGTCAGACTCCTGCTGTGGTGCTGTAGGATCAGCACTGGACTTTGAGCCATAAGATCGGCAGTTCAAACCCACAAGTTGCTCCTCAGAAACCCTATAAAGGGTTGTCATAAGTCAGAACTGACTCTACAACACTTGACAACACCAACATTGTTGATGTCTGATGGATCTTATCTGAAAGCAGACAATTATAGAAAGGTGTTTACTTGTGCTATATTGACTATGCAAAGGTATGCAACTGTGTGGATTATAGCATACTGTTGAGCTCATAAAAAAACTATGGATAACATTGGGAAGAGTAGGAATTCCAAAACACTTAATTGTGCTCATGAGGAAGCTGCATATATACCAAGAGGAAGTTGTTAGAACAGAACAAAGGGATATTGAATGGTTAAAATTAGGAAAGATGTGTATCAGGGTTGCATCCTTTCATCACACCTATTCAATCTATATGCTGAACAAATATGCAAAGAAACTGCATTATATGAAGAACATGGCATCACGATTGAAGAAAGACTCATTAACAACCTTCAGTATGCAGATGGCAAAACTTTGCCAGCTGGAAGGGAAGAGGACATGAAGCACTTAATGAAGTCAAAGATTACAGTCTTCAGTATAATTTACACATCATTAAAGAAAACAAAAATTTTCACAACTGGGCCAAAAAATAATCATGATAATAAAAGGAGAAAAGATTGAGATTGTCAAAGATTTCATTTTACATGGATTCACACTAACATAAGTTATGTTATGTGCCGTGGAGTCGGTTCCGACTCATAGTGACCCTGTACAGGGTTTCTGAGGCTGTAATTCTTTACAGGAGCAGAAAGCCTTATCTTTCTCCCATGGAACAGCTGGTATTTTTGAACTGCTGACCCTGAGGTTCGCAGCCTGATTCGTAACTACTACCACTACGTACTAAACGTAAGTAGCAGTCAAGAAATCAAAGAACATATCCCATTAGGCAAATATGCTGTAAAAGACCTCTTTAAATTGTTTAAGAACAGAGATGTTCCTTTCAAGACTTAGGAGCCCCTAACCTCAGTCACGATACTGTCAAAAACTGCAGATGCTTGAGAAAGCTGGTAAACGATTAAGGAAGACAGGAGAAGAATTTGTATATTGGCATTGTGGTGAGGGTTAAGAATATTGAAAGTACCATGGACTGTGAAAAGAAAGAAGAAATCTACTCCTTAGAAACATCCATAGTGAGATTTCATCTCTTGTAATTTAGACATGTCAGGAATGACCAATTTCTGGAGAAAGACATCATGTTTGGTAAAATGGAAGGCAAAAGAAGAAGACCCCCAAGGAGATGGAATGACTAACGTCAGCAATACTAGGCTCAAACACAACAATTGTGAAGATGGCACTGGACGGGGCTGTGTTTCATTCTCTTGTACATAATGACACCATGAGTCAGAACCAGCCAACTGGAGGTCATCTAGCAACAGGCCTGCGGATATAGTTCTATTTTGAAGTAACTGTCTGTTATGCCAATGAGGCAAGATTAAAGTAGTTAATCTAACTACTTCAGTGGTTCCCACCTTACTGCAGTGTGTGACTCAAGTCACTACCCGTAGTTTCCTTGGGGATGTGTCTGCAAATTAGCTATATCTGAGTTAAAGCTGTTCCTTTATCAGCAAATAACCAGTTTCCTATTTAATTAAAAACAACAACAACAAAACAAAACAAAAAACAGGAAGATATGAGGCAAGGGTCACCACACTGACTGGTACCAGACCTGGCCCACCTAACGTGTATGAAAACAACGGACATGTCCTCAGCCTGACCTTTTGATTCACAAGACTGAAAACTAACCTTCATCTCTATCCAAGATGTGAGCAAAACATTTTTGTGACATCCCTACCCAACTGAGGATGCCCAGAGGATTGGTTCTTGTACTGAGTCATATACTGACAAACACCAATCAGATGCCAGTTACCACCCTAAAAGTCTCCTGGCCCAGGACTCACGGAGCCATCTTAGTGAGGTGAGTCCGGGTGCCCTCCTTTGCTTAGCTAACCAAGCTCACCTCTGTTGATTTTTGACTCTTGGGACATTAGCCAGCAGTCTATCACCTGATTTGACAACTTCCTCAGCCTTGGGAATCAACAGCTTGAATTTGAGGTGAGTGAGGAGAGTCCTCTCGACTGATAGCTGAACCATGGATTTAGGACTTAACAGTCTCCACAGATGTGTGAGTTGTTTCCTTGATGGTTCATGAGTTCTATTAGGTATTAGAGTGATTTGTAGAACACTGGGACATGAGGGAGAAAATTGGGAAGGAGTCTTCCTTTGACTCTGAATTTTCTATTTTTGCCTTATCTAATATAGTTTCCCTCCTTCTCATAAATTAATATATTGGAAATGCTCTAAGAAAATCAACAGTGTCAACATATCTTAATCTTTTCTCATTCACTGTGCTAACATTAGGCTGGTTTCATACTTCTTTTATCATCTTCCTAGAATCCTCACTGCTTCTCATATCTGTATTCTTTTTTATACTTGAATGGCTGTATCCTCCTTATTTTTGAATTGTTGTTGTTATTAAGTGCTGTCGAGTCAGTCCTGACTCATAGTGACCTTCTATAGTGTTTTCAAGGGGATACTGGTGGGTTTGAACCACCGACTTTGTGGCTAGCAGCCCAGTGCTTATTCTACAGCACCACACCAGGACTGCTATCCTTGAATACATCTTCAATATTATCTTTTCCAACTGCATCTTCCCAATAGTATTATCTTGTTGTTAAATGCCATAAAGTCAGCTCTGTACAGGGTTTCCAAGGAGTAGCTGGTGAGTTTGAACTGCTAACCTTGTGGTTAGCAGTCAAGCGCTGATCCTACAGCACCACACCAGGATTCCAAAAACTGGGGGAAGCACCTAGATTTGAGCCGGGGACCTCTTGTCTTAACAGTGGTGGTAGTGGTGATTATGTGCCATCAAGTCAGTTGTGACTCATAGAGAACCTTGCATCCGTTTTCCAAAGATGAAAATCTTAACAGGAGCAGAAACTCTCATCTTTCTCCCATGGTGCATCTGGTAGAGCCATACTTCTGACCTTGTGTTTAGTAACCCACTACACTACCGGTGACTCATATTCCCACTCCCCAACTTTAATTCCATTACTGAACACTGTTTCTAATACTTGAATAAGTTTCCAACTGAGAACACATTTCTATTCATTTGCCTTCCTCCAGCTGGCAGGATCTTACTCGCTGGCATATCCCTCTCATTTAGCATGTTGCTGCTGTTAAATGCCATCGAGGATGTTCTGACTCATAGTGGCCCAGTATAGAGTTTCTGAGGAGCCGCTGGTAGATTTGAAGCACCGACCTTAGGGTTAGCAGTCCAGTGTTTAACCCTACAGCACCACACCTGGAGTCCATAGTGCCTTGATTAAAGTGGTTTAATGTACAAATGATAAACACTAAGTTTAGGAATCTCAGACTATAAAGTTTATCTGAGCAAAAGATACTGCTTTTCTGTCTCTTGTACTATTTGCTTTACAGTGTATATTCAGGAACTAAAGATGACCTACTAAGAGGTATGTAATAAATATTTTCTGAATGAATGTGGTAAGTGATATCAGAAGTAAGTATCAGATATTTTTCCATTTTTGTTGACCTTTCTGTGGTCTTTGACTTTGTGGATAAGAATCATTTATGGCTCATGCTGTGTGTTATTAGCCTGGACCCTGGATACTGACATGTGTACAGCACGTGCTCCTTAATTCCCTGCTGAGAGTCCAAACTGGAAGGAAGACCTTATCACCAAGCAGTTAAAATTTCCAATTGAAGAACTCAGAATAGTGTTCTGACTTCTCTCTTTTGAGCTTGATTCTTAATATGATACCACTATTGAATGTGTATAAGCTGTTCCTGCTACAGAGAGAAAAATGCATATCTTATGTCTTACTTTTCTGTTGTAGTTTATAATCAGGAGTTTGAGCACACAACTAATCCAGCTATCTAATTAATTACAAATATAAATAGTCTAAGATTAAATTTATTGGTAGACAGTCCCCATTTCAGAAAGATTATGAATAATGATTCCATTGAACAAGATAACATGTTGTTACTTTAGTATTAATTTCAATCATTTGCAAAGTAGCATTAAGCTATTTAGGTGTACCATGGGGAGTATCAGCTTACATGTGTCTTGCAATGTTTCTCAAGTAAAAACAATTTTGTACTTGTCATAGACCAAAATCGTAGCACTTTGGAGACCTATTTATCTATTCACTGGAGCAAATTTGGAAGTGTTTAAACAGGGTCCTGGTCTACTTAGGAGGCTAGTTATCAGAGTATCTTAAACAAATATGAAATGATATCATAACTAGACTTGTGTCCTTGTTGAGATTTTTAGCATTCATGAAGATACTTTAATTATTTTCACACTTCATTTCTTGCTAAGACAACATGGAAAGGCACAAACTTGATTTATGAGGCTTTACAAACTCAGTTGGGAAAAATGTTATTTAAGACAGCTTTCTCAAAGGAACTTTAGTTTTTTTCAAGTATACGAGCACTTCTGACAAAACGGCAATGGATTAATGATGGATCCCCGAAGACTTGAGAATCTCACTGATACTATAACAACCTTGGGCTGAATTGTTTTGTAATGATTTGCTCTGCTATAACCTTCTTTGAGAACCACTCGAAGAATAGCCCAGTGAAATAGCGTTAAGTAGGAGCTTATAGTCAAGAATGGTGTTAACTGTATCATGATTTTTACTTATTCTTAGGGAGAACCACCATGGATTATTTAGATAATTTAAACAGCTAGGGAATTAGTTTATTTTGGTTTGTTTTCCTTCCATCCTTCCTTTCACCCCATTTTCAATTTGTGCTGTTTTGTCATGCATGTTGTTGTCGTTAAGTGCCATTGATTCAGTTCCAATCCACAGTCACCCAGCATAGGGTTTCCAAGGAGCTTGAACCCCTGAACCTTGCAGATCAAACCAACTTTACAGTCCAGCTCATTAATCCACAGAGCCACACCAAGACTCCTTTGTCATGTATAAACCATGATTAATGTTTATTTTGAAATATATGTATGTGTATATATAAAACACATATTACATCTTTAAAATATACACCTCCATCTAGCAACTGGAGTCCTGGTGTGGCGCTGTGGGTTACTGCACCAGACTGCAAAGCCACGTGAACTGCAAGGTCAGCGGTTCAAGCTCACCAGCTGCTCCTCGGAAACCCTATACAGGGTCGCTATGAGTCGGAATCCACTCGACGGCACTTGACAACAATCTAGCAATTACCCACTAACAGATTATTGGCCTTTTTGTGAAGACAGTGTCTTAAACCTCTATCGTTGCTGTTAGGTACTGTCAAGTTGATTCTTAGAGTGACCCTAAGCACAAAAGAACAAAACATTGTCTGCCCATGAGGTTATCTTCACAAACATAATTTTTAACCCCATTGTTGCTGCTACAGTGTCAACCCATCTCATTGAGGGTCTTCCTTTTTTTTTCCAGACCTTCCACACTTCGACAAGTTCAAAGTTCCACTGCTATTCCTAAGGTTATCAGTGGCTAAGCTTTCAGAATGGTTCAGCTTCTCCTTCTTTCTATTTTATCTGAGTCTGGAAGCTCCAGTGAAACCTGTCTTCCCCTGATGACCCTGCTGCCATTTGAAACATTGGTGACACAGCTTCCAGCATCATAGCAACACACAAGTCACAACAATATGACAGAATGACAGACCCGTGGTGGTAGCCTGAATAAAAGCATTCAAAATGAATAACTGAAGTGTCTGATTATTAGGAAAGCGCTGTATTCTTATACAAATTCAGACTTCATTTTGCTTCTTAGCATAAGACTATAGCCTGTTATATCTGTAAGTTTCCACTATGGTCTGCTAGATAAATAACTTTAGATAAAAATGGGAAACTTTAACGTGGGTTCAAGTTTGACTACTATCAGCAAGCAATGAAGGAGGTAAAACTAGTTAGTGAAGAAATGCTTTCCAGGGAATGTTCGTGCACCATATAGAATGTATATGTAGCTGAGGACTTCTTGTTAAGTGAACTCCAGGTCAGTGAACTCCAGGTCATCGAGCTGCTAAGCTTGTAGGCTCATACTCATAGTGACACTAAAGCACAGAGTCGTCCTGCTCTCTAGAATGTTTGAGGTGTAAAGTTTTACAGAAACAGACAGTCTCGTTTTTCTCCTGTAAAATGGTTGGTGGGTTGGAAACACTAACTTTGCAGTTAGCTGCCTAATGATAGGCGCTGTTGGATAACTGCAGACTGGCAGCTCATACCCACCAACCCTTCTTCATGAGAACAATCAGGCTTTCTGCTTATTGTGTTATCGCCTCACTTCACATAAAAAAAAAAAGGTCATTATGAGTTGGAGTTAGGTTTATGGTAGTGGGTTTGATTTTTTTTTTTTTTTTTGGTTATTGCATTCTTTTGTTATTAAGTGCTGTGGATTAGTTTCCAATACTGTATAGGGTTTCCAAGAATTGATGGCAGTGAACTGCTGAGAACAGCAGTGAACCACTGACCTTGTAGTTAGTGTTCCAATGCTTATCCATTGTGAATACAACCATGTACATTTGATTTCTTGACTGTATAAAATCCTTTGCACTCTGTTTTCTCTCAATAAAACTCTTCATCTTCCTTTAAGCAGACTCTGATTAATTCTTATTGTCAATAATCATGAGATCTGAAGAACGTTGCCTCTGATAATCCCTTGGAAGCTTGGGAATTTGAATTCAGTACCAGCAGGTTCCTTTGAGCTCTTTGTTTCTTTGAACTTCTTTAGGAGTTACTTCAGGTGATTCCCCCCAGATTAAGATCCTAGTCCTTATGTAGCTTTCTGAGTTTCACTGAGAATTCTGTCTTCATTTTCATTTTTTTGCACTGGCAGGTTTGGGTCAAGGTTTTCTGCTTACAAGTTTGGGTTAAGATTTGCTTTATCTGTATCTTTTGGTGCATAATTTGTCATAGTGGAGATTAGTTTAAGTAGTCTCAGAGTCTCTATACTTATTTTGACTCTGAGAAAGCATTTTCTCAGTCATTTTTCTTTTTCCTGTATCATGAGCATACATTTGCTGAATTATTGGAAGAAAATGGGTAAGCCAAATCTAAAAATGAGGATTTCAACTTCCTCATACATGAACACACAATTTTGTCTTACACCTTGTTCATTTTTTAATTATTGGCATGACCTTACTATTGTCAACTTAGAGAATCAACGGCCACTCTTAGGATAGTTTGATCTCACTAAAATAACAGTAAATTTTGAAAGAAAGTCTCTAGGATTAAACAGATTCAATGGGATCCTTTTCTTTTCTTTTTTTTTTTTTAAATTGGATTCTGGGAGCTTTAAAATACCTACAGTATAGTAAGGTTGTTTTACTGTAAAATAGTTTCTAAACTAAATGAACAATTTTAAGAATTTAAAGAATTATAGGAACCTTCAATTCCTCTGCCTGTTTCAACCTTGTTTGACTTTTTCTTTTTTCTTACTCCCCTACTAATACTTTTTCTGAACTTTCTTACTATCCTAAAGAACAAAAAAGGAATGTAACTCTACTTGGAATGCTATTTAATTGTTAAGAATTACCCAAAAGCTGATGTAAAACCTCATAAATTTTCTGATAAATTAAAACTTCTTATTGGTACTTCATCAATCTGGGCTTCGAGACTAGCTGGTCACTATGCTCACTGGGCCCTGGGTAGTGTTTAGAACATACTGACTGGAAAAACCCTAGATATAATTTGCCTTTAAGCATGGATAAGACATCTGAAAGCCTTCATGAAGATGCCCAAGTAACTACTAGCACAAGGCTCCTTGAAGCTATACCTAAAGCTTTCCCCTCAATAACAGATTGACATAAAATTTACTGTTGCATACAAGACAAGGATGATAGCATTTATGACTATAAATCGTATTATTTCAGAAGTTTTCTCAACAATGATTCTAGATTCTTTAATGCTGTATTTGAGTCTGGTCTAAAACACAACATATCAGCTTTACTAAAAAGGTGTAATTTTGTTTGGAAAATCATCCTCATACTTGACTTTACTAGCCTTATGCATGATCTTGCTCAAACCTTAGAAATAAAACAAATTTCAAAGGTAAACATGACATTTAAGGCTTTTTTTTCAACCTGACTAGGTAAGGATTCTCAGTGGGTTAGCAGGAAGTCATAGTAATCTCCCATGATAAGATTAAATATAATGCAAGCACTTCCCTATGATGTGACAAGATCATTCCTGATCTAATTATTCTATATGTTGTAAATCCTCACTTCTGTAATGATAATGAGACCAGATGCAATCCACAGGGTTAGGTTATATCCTGAGTCAATTTATTTTGAGATGTAAAAGAGAATAAACAAGTCAGCTGAATTTAGAGAGACCTATATGGAGTCCTGGTGTGGCACTGTGGGTAAATGCACCAGACTGCAAAGCCGTTTGAACTGCAAGGTTGGCGGTTCAAGCTCACCAGCTGCTCCTCGGAAACCCTATACAAGGTTGCTATGGGTCGGAACCAACTCAAAAGCACTTAACAACAAAAACAAATACCACCACCACCATCACCACCAAAAAAGAAGAGCCAACACTGTAGTGCATCCTTTGGAATTGGTGTCCCTGAAAAATGAAGTTCCTAGCGGAATCAATCCAAGAGAAAATAGATGCCAAGATGCATGAAGATCTCTAAAGAATGCTGCTGGACCCACAGATGCTAAAAGAAAACAAAGACCTTTCCTCAGAACTTTCAGAGAAAGCCCTCCCCTACAACTGGCACTCCGAATTTGGATTTCTAGCTCCCTGTGAGAGATTAATTTCCATTTGTTAAAACCATCCACTTCTGATAGTTCTATCATAGTTAACTTACTTCTAACTTAGTTCAACTAACTTATCTAATGTCATGACCCTACAAATACAGCAATTACATTGCCATGGCCCAAAGAAAATGTCTTAATCAGGGCCACTTATGCTACCTAGGCTCTGGAGTATCATTATTGTAAGAAATCTGGCCACTGGAAGGATTGTTTTCAGTTAAAACAAAAATTAAACTGTCCCAAGTTAGAGACTATAATATCAAATATCATTCACAGAGCTCTGGGGATAAATATGGAGACTTTTCTTCTGAAAACCCATAGCCTCCAAGCCAATTCTGACTCT
>NW_006408547.1:5842063-5843631 GCF_000296735.1 Chrysochloris asiatica | reverse complement strand
TGACCACATCAGATCACAAAGTGAAGCACGACTACATCATTACATAAGTACCAATGACATCATTATATAACTACCAAATTACATCATTATATAACTGCCACATCACTGATAATCATGACTCAGCCACGTCGATATCATCACAGCTACCATTACCTTAGCATTTGTTATTGCCAGATATACCCTTGTTTATGTACAAAACTCAAATATTAGACTTTTTACTATTATTGTAAATGTGAAGTTGGATAATAAGATAGTTGATAAATAAGAAGCAGGTGTAATACAAAGATTAGTATTTCAAACCTACCAGCTGCTCTGCAGGAGAAAAATAAAGCTGTCTGTTCTTATACAGATTTATAGTCTCATAAACCCCACATTGGTTTGCTCTAAGTTGGAATTTACTCAATGGCAGTGGGTTTCTTAATATCTCACTTAAAATTATTTATGTCTCTGTCATACACTTTTGCTGTGATTTCTTTAGCATCCCTGTCCACTCTGACAGTCAGTACATATTTGCATTTATTTGGGAAGACTAACAATTTGCTTAGACTGTGATGTCTCATTGTTTTACAGAATATTTCACTTACTTTTCTCAAGTTTTACATGTAGATTTACAGCCTTTTCAATTTAGTAGATGACATACTATTATTCTGTTCTTCCAAAGAAGCTTACTAAGAAGACAGTCTAATCATACTTAAACATTTGATGACTAGAGACAATAAAAGGTGCTCTGCTCTGGTAGCATAGTGGTTACCAGTTAGGCTGCTAACCTCAAGGTCAGCATTTGAAACTACCAGCTATTCTGCAGGAAAAATATGAGGCTTTCTGTTCCCATAAAGATCTACAGCCTTGAAAACCCTATGCAGGGTCACTATGGGTCAGAACTGACTCCACAGCACATCACCACCACCTCCACCACCACAGAGGATAAAGTATCAAAAGATAAATTACAAGCCTTGGTGTGACGCTGTAGTATACGCATTGGACTATTAATCACAAGATTAGGAGTTCACACCCTCAGAAACTCTAAACAGGGTCACTTTAAGTTGGAATTGACTCCACAGCACACAATACGTCAACTACATGATTAAATATGAAGGCCACTTAATATGTGCCCTGGACTTAGGGTCTGACACTGCAAGATATGCAATGGACTGATAAATGAAAGGTCGGCCATTCAAACCTACTTGTCACTCCTCAGAAATCCTATACAGGGCTGTTATGAGTCAGAACCAACTTGACTGCACTTAAAAATATTTGCCCATACAATTTCTATTGACACTAAGAGAAATTATGCTATATTGGCTTACCCAACTCCCAAGACAAAGAAAGAGCTTCACAAGTTCCTTCGCAATTTACGTAGTTCCTGATAAATCTGGGTCCCAAACAATTCTTTATTGGCCCAATCCTTACTTAAACATTTAAAGCCTTCTAAACTGATTCATTTCAGCTTAGCCCAGAAGACTAATAAACTACAAAGGCTACAAAGGCAAGAAGTAACTGGCTCACAAGCTTTCAAGAGAGAACCTAGAGCCAGGGGGCCTGGAGGAAGGCAGAATCTCCAGTGAGTA
>NW_006408547.1:5838207-5841493 GCF_000296735.1 Chrysochloris asiatica | reverse complement strand
CCTGTATAAGGTTTCCAAGGAGCAGCTGTTGAGTTTGAACCACTGACCTTGCCGTTTAAACCAGCTTTGCAGTCCAGCACGTTAACTCACACTGCCACACCAGGACTCCTTAAAACCATTATGGAAAATAGTAAACAAAATGAGAGGTACTTTCCCTTAAGTTATGGGTCTACAGATGCCTATGCAGTCTGATTTGGCCTGAAAAGACATTAAGCAATGTGTACCTATACTTCTTTGTGTCGTAAGGTCTTGATGAGAACCCAACACAACAGGTGTAAATTAAACACTGAAAGAACAAATGGAATCACCTTAGTCCATTTCTTCTCTTAATGAATATTGGAATGTCTAAAGTGTTGTGAGTGACTCCACTGAAGTCACTGGATTGTGTTTGTGGCTCTCCATCCAATGCAGTATTGAAACAGAGTACCACTATCACTGTAGCAGAGGGTAGGTACAGACAAAGGACTGAACCTCCTCCCTTTGCCAAAATCTATGATGCTTGGACTGGAACTCAGATAAATATCCCTGCAGAGTGAGTTTACCCCCTCTTTTCCACAGCTCTGTCATCTGTGAGACACTTTTGCTGATCACATTAAGCCCTACAGAAGGAAGCTTTCTGAAGAGACTTATAAAACATTAATTGTCAAAACATTCACATGTAACACACTTCTAGATACAAATATGGGAGTACTAAACGCAAAGCTGCAGTATACAAACAAAAAGAGTTTCAGGTCATAAATATATGCTCTCTCCTTGCCAAATACAGTAAAAAAAATAAATTTTACTCTAATGACTTTGCCATAACCTAAATATTATGAAGAAATTTGCTTTGGCCTCTGAATAAATATACAATCTTCTCCAAGAATTTTCAGAAGCACTGAAAAAAGGTAATTTAATGTCATGAGACATAGTACAGAAGACAAAGTTACTGCTATCATTATCTTTTGCTAGCACCATCATTTTCTAGCAGCTTCCTAAAACTCATGCTCCTTAACCATCATGATGTGACCAGTATTGTTGCACATCTACAAGTAGAAAGCCCTAATTCTCATGGCCCTGTTATTATTGAGTTGAATAATGTTGTTGTTAAGTGCCTTTGAGCCGGTTCTGACCAATAGCGACCCTGAAGAGGGTTTTTAAGGCCGTAAATCCTTACGGGAGCAGAAAGCCTCATCTTTCTCCCGTAGAGCAGCTGGTAGTTTCAAACCGCTGATCTTATGGTTCGCAGCCCAATTCGTAACCACTATGCAACCAGAGCTCCTTGAAAAAAAATAGGAATATATATGTGTGTGTGTATATATATAAAATACTGGTGGCATAGCTTTCAGAATCACAGCAACACACAAGCCATCACAGTATGACAAAGTGACAGATGAGTGTGTATATATATATATATATATATATATGTATATACACATACACACTTATGTTACATACATATGTAATACATATATTATATCCACCACTCATCTGTCACTTTGTCATACTGTGATGGCTTGTGTGTTGCTATGATTCTGAAAGCTATGCCACCAGTATTTTAAATATCAGCAGGGTCACCCATGGTGGAGAGGTTTCAGATGAGCATCCAGCCGAAGACAGACTAAGAAGAAAGAGTGACGAACTACTTCTGTATCTTTAATTACTGAAAACATTATGAATAGCAGAAAAACACTGACAGATACATTGCCAGAAAATGAGCCCCTCAGGTTGGAAGGCACTCAAAATACGATTGGGGTAGAGCTGCCTCCTCAAAGTATATTTGACTGTGATGACAGGAATGGAGTAAAGCCTTTGGGAGAAAAGACTGTGGGATCTTCACTTGCTGATGGGGCACAACTCAAAACGAAGAGAAACAGATGTAAACATCCACTGAAAATCAGAACATGGAATGTACAAAGTATGAGTCTGGGAAAATTGGAAGTAGTAAAAAATCAAATGGAACACATAGATATCTTAGGCATTAGTGAGCTGAAGTGGACTGGTATTGGCCATTTTGAATCTGAGAACTACACTGTTTACTGTGCTTAGAATGACAAATTGATGTGGAATGGTGTTGCATTCATTGTCAGTAAGAACATATCCAGATCAGTCATGAGGTACAACGCTGTCTGTGATAGGATAATATCCATGCGCCTACAGGGAAGCCCACTTAATACCACTATTATTCAAATTAACATACCAACTACTTAAGCCAGTGAGGATGAAATAGAAGAATTCTACAAACTTCTTCAATCTGAAATTGATCAAACATGCAATCAATATGTATAGATCATGCAGCTAGGGTGGAGGTGCAGTGAAGTTAGCCATCAGCCATACCACAGAATACCAGGCAAAGCAGATCCAGGGCAGAGCTCCAAAACTCAGAACCAAAAAGCTAGGAATGTTTTAAAAGTTTGTAGGCTTATAGATAATGGAACTTGAAGGTGAAGTAAGAAATCACTAACTTTTGAATCTGCCAGGCTCGGAGGCCCTGAGCTGACATCTTGGGTGAGACCAAATGGTAAGACCAGGCAGGGGAGCCGAAATACAACGGAAATACACAGCAGGAACCTTGGAGCAAAGGTGGACAATACACTTTGTTGGTTTTGCTTTGTTCTGATTTTCTTTTTTTCTTTTTCATTTTGGTATCTGGTCATTGGCAACCCCACTGTTTGTGCACCTCCATTCTGGTGACTAGAGGGAAAGCCTGAGCTAGTGGACAATGCCTACCCTCACCACTGGTGGGTTCTATTGCCACACATGTGCACAGATACTCAGCCCAAGCGCAGACCCTGAACCTTTTTTTTTTTCTTTTTTGTTTTAAATACAGAAAGGGCAGGACAGGGCTGTAGAGCAGGACAGAGAGTTTAAAAACAAAACAGGCCAAAAATTAAATTAAAGCCTGAGGTATAGCATAACAACCAACACTGGCATCTTGAAATATCTCAGGCAGCTTTGAAAGCAAGAAGCTGAAGAAAGGACATTAGAGTCATACTTTTATTAGGCTACAGATTTTTTTCTTTTTTTCCTTCTTCTATCCCTCCTCTCTCTTTTCTGTGATTATAGACTGCAGTATTCAGTCTAGTTTTTGTTGCTGATTTTTGGGTGGTTTTTTTTTTCCTTGTTTTTTTTTCGCTGGTGCAGTTTTGCTGTTTTATGCTCCTCTTTCTACCACTGGGGGACTCTTTCTCTCCCTATATTACCCAAGAAGAGTCAGCATATGCTGTCATATAGTCAAGCTACAATCACACTCTATAAAACACCAAAATCCAGGCAAGAACCAATATCAACTGCAATATACCCGGGA
>NW_006408547.1:5836618-5838107 GCF_000296735.1 Chrysochloris asiatica | reverse complement strand
CATCTCAAGAACAGATTTGACGTGTTGTACACTAATGACCAAAGGCCAGAGTATTTGTAAAATGACAAGAAGAACATTTATATTAAAACAAAAGGTTATTAAAAGAAAGGAAAGAAGGAAAAGATTAAAGTGGATGTCATAACAGACTCTAAATCTTTCCCTTGAACATAGAGAAGCAAAAGCAACTGGAAGAAATGATGTAGTGTAAGATCTGAATAGAACAATTTCAAAGGGCAGCGGTAGTACATGCAGTAAAGTTTATATTGAAATGTGCAATGACCTGGTCTCAGAAAACCCCAAGGGAAGACCACACTCATCATTTCTCAAGTTGAAAGAACTGAAGAAACAATTCAAAGCTTGCATTTCAATAGTAAAGGATTCTATGGGCAAAACGGTGTCCTGGTGTGGTGCTGCGGGGTAATGTGTTAGACTGCAAAGTCGGCTTGAACTGCAAAGTCAGCAGTTCAAGCTCATCAGCTGCTCCTTGGAAACCCTACACAGGGTTGCTATGGGTTGGAACCAACTTGACAGAACTTAACAACAAAAATGGGCCAAAAATGAATCAGGCAGGAAGCATCAAAAGAAGATGGAAGGGGAAGGAATACACACACACAGTGGGCCAAAAACAGTTGACTGACATTCAATGATTTCAACATGTAGCATATGATCAAGAACTAATGGTATGAAGGAAGAAGTACAAGCTGAACTGCAGGCACTGTTGGAAAACAAGTCTCCAGGAACTGATGGAATACAAATTGAACTGTTTCAACAAGCTATTGTGGTGATGGTAGCAGTCATTTATCTGCGCCAAGATAATAGAAAGACAAGGTACCTGGTCTGTCCTTAGGAAGGTATTCGTGTTTGTGCCTATGTCAACGAAAGGTGACCCAATTGAATACGGAAATCATTGAACAATATCATTAATATCACAGGCAAGTAAAATTTTGCTGAATTCAAAAACACTTGCAGCAGTACAGCACAGGGAACTGCCAAAAATTCAAGTCAGGTTTGAAGAGGACATAAAAATGAAGGCTGTCATTGCTGGTATCAGATGGATTTTGGATGAAAGCAGAGAATACCAGGAAGATGTTTACTTGTTTTTCTCTGACTACGCAAAGCATTCAAATATTTGAATTTTACCGAACTATGGACAACATTGCAAAGAATGGGAATTCCAGTGCATTTCATTGTAGACATGAGGAGCCTGTACCTAGACTAAGAGGCAGTTGTTATACAGTACAAGGGGAGCTGAATGATTTAAAATCAGGAAAGATGCGCATCACGGTTGCATCTTCTCATCAGAGTTATTCAATATGTTGTTCCGACCAATTGGATTATACGATGAAGAATGTGCCATCAGGATTGAAGGAAGAAGACTCAGTAACAACCTGAAATGTGCAGATGATACAATCTTGTTTGCTGAAATACAGAGGACTTGAAACATGGATGAAGATCAAAGACTACAGCCTTCAGTATGAACTGCACCTCA
>NW_006408547.1:5833487-5836123 GCF_000296735.1 Chrysochloris asiatica | reverse complement strand
CGACCTTGGGTTCAAAATGACTTTGCAGTTCAGTACATTCACCCACGGTGCCACACCAGGACATCATAGAAGTGATGATATAGAGACTTCGTCTCTTATACTTACTTGGACATGTTGTCAGCATGGACCAGCGTTTTTATGTAATGGTTAGTAAAGTGGAGGGTCAGGAATAAAGAGGAAGACCTCCAATGAGATGGACTAATAAAAGTGTCAGCAACAGTGGGTTCAAGCATGACAACAATTGTGTGGATGGGACAGGACCAGGCAGGCTTTAGTTCACAAACAACTACATTGCTTATAATCTGTTTGAGATAGATTATCTTTAACGCATGTGCTATGGTTAGGAAGTAAGATTTATTCTTTTTGGCAACACTATTAACCATTCTAACAAACTTGTATAAGAGGTAGTGCTCTGCATGAATATTAACAATCTTTTGTTTATTTTGTTTTGAAAATGCATCAGTTTTTAGGTGTGACGCATTTCAATGATTCAGTCAGTCAGTCACTATATTCAAGAAATATATCTCTGTGTGTGTGTGTTGTGTGTGTGTGTGTGTGTGAGGGATATGTAGTAGGTACTGGCTTGCAATTGTTACCTAGATACACTTTGTTTATAGATTTCACATTCTAATAGACAAGATTTGTACTAATAACACAACAACAAAAGTAAAATTGCCACTGGAATAAATGCTAAAAATGAGATATATATGGTATTATAGTTGAGGTTCTTAACAGTTTACCTGAAATACTGTCATAGGCCTTGATGGCCTCAATCCAGGCTAGGTGGTATGGATAACAAGAGACTAGCACTGCCTACTTAGAATCTGAGAGTCCTTCTGTAGTGCAAACAATTAGTAAATTTGGCTGCTAACCAAAAGGCTGGAGGTTGTAGAGTATCAAGGCATCTCTAAAGAAAATCCTGGTGATCTCCTTCTAAAAAAATCAGCCATTGGAAATTCAAGGTTTCCCAGTTCCACTATGGCACACATGTGGTCACTCTGAGTCCGAACCTACTTCATGGCAACTGGTTAGGTGTGCCTTATGAAAAAAAGCATTCAGAATCTGAAATCTAAAATGGGAGAAAACATTTTCTTACAATAAATAGAAACAATTCTATTTTGCTTCTAAAATCTTCATAAAGACTTGTGTTTATAAAAGTTTCATTTTACATGTCTTACTCCTGTTGTGGTGCTGTAGGTTCAGCACTGGACTGTGAACCACAAGGCCAGTAGTTCAAATCCACCAGCTGCTCCTCAGAAACCCTATAAAGGGTCACTATGAGTCGGAACCAACTTAATAGCCACTTAAAAACAACAACTCAATAATTTTTTTTAAAAAACCCCAATCCATAAACCTTCTTTTCTATAGCTATCACCTTACCGCAATGCTAAACTATAGAATCCAAAGAGTATGAAAGTGAAACTGTAGTTTATTAAAATAATGTGAAATATAACACAGAAAATAAAGGCCTAAGAAAATGTTCACCATTTTAAGTTTAAAGACTCTTTTTATAAAGTGAGAACTAGAAACAAGTCCTAAATTTAGTGTTTTGCTTATTTGTCAAAAATTGTACATAAGGGTTTTGTCCTTTTGTCATATTTAATTCATTGGTAAGCTGAGCAAATAATTGTTCCTTTCCACTGACAATCATTAAGAGAGCAGACAAAGAAATAATACAATAGCATCTTTATAGTAACATCACTTATTGAAATCAATTTCTTTGTTCATCAGTGGGGTGACCGGGTGACAGCAAAATTACTTTTTCTTTTTTCATGGACACTGCTGATAGAGATATGCATTCCTAAATGACCATTTTAAATGCTTGTACTAGAAATAGAAGGCAAATACTGTGAACAGAAAAAACTCTCATGCTCTTGAAATCACTTTCATGTTATGACACACCTTTCAGTATATGGATTTATGGACCTGTCCAAACCCCCATAATAACCACAGGGTAATGAATCCCTTTGGTCAGATACCCGCAGGCTCTAAAATAGATTGTTTTTTAGAAGAGGAAAAAAAAAAAAAATGAGTGGACGTAGACACAATATTAATGGTTAGCTTAATTGAGTTTGTTGTGTGTTTTTTTTCTGTTATTAAATTGTTCTATGATTGTATTGGTAATAGTCATTGTATTTATACAAGAAGATAAAACTCAGAATAAAATGGTACTTTTATATCTCTGCTAAGGAATTTTTTAGTTAACAAGAAAAACCTAAGACTTGTCTTAAAATCAGTTACTTTGTGATGCATTTCCTAAAACTAAAATATGTTAGTCTTAGGCTGAAGTGCATATCATAACGAACTCATTTTATTCAGTAATGTACACATGTTGCTAAGTACTGTTGAGTCAGTTCTGACTCATAGCAACTCTGTAAAGGGTTTTGGAGGAGCAGCTGGTGGATTTGAACTGTCAATCTTTCAGTTAGCATTCCAGTGCTTATCCTACAGTGCCACACCAGTCAAAGCTTAAACCAAGCAAAGCAAATAAAGAAAGAACTTCCTATCATTCTGGAAGCTCAAAATCCTCACAGTAGGCTTATTAATAAATATTTACATTACTAGATTTTAATTTTGTGTGTCACCGATGTAAACATTCAAGGCAATTCTGAATCATTTTAAAATTCTACTGTTTG
>NW_006408547.1:5831609-5832683 GCF_000296735.1 Chrysochloris asiatica | reverse complement strand
CTCTGCAAAAAATTTGGAAAACAACTATCTGGCCGACTGATTGGAAGAGATCCGTATTTGTGCCTATTCCAAAGAGAGGTGACCCAACAGAATGCAGAAATCTTTGGACAATCTGTTTGATATTCCACGCAAGTAAAGTTTTACTAAAGGTAATACAGAGACAGCTACAATCATACATTGACAGAGAACTTCCAGAGGTTCAAGCCGGATTTAGAAGTGGCCGTGGAACGAGAGATATCATTGCTGATGTTCAGTGGATCTTTGCTGAAAGCAGAGAATATCAGAAGGATGTTTACCTGTGCTTTATTGACTATGCAAAGGCTTTTTCAATTGTGTGGATCATGACGAGCTATGGATAACATTGCAAAGAATGAGTATTCATTCCAGAACACTTAATTGTGTTCACGAGGAATCTGTACCTGGACCAAGAGGCAGTTGTTTGAACAGAACATGGGAACACTGAACGATTTAAAATTAAAAAAAAGGTATGCGACAAGGTTGTATTCTTTCACCATACTTAATAAGGAGCTCTTGTAGCGCAGTGGTTACGAAATGGGCTGCGAGCCACAAGGTCAGTAGTTCGAAACTACCAGCGGTTCCACAGGAGAAAGATGAGGCAGTCTGCTCCCGTAAAGATTTACAGCCTCGGAAACCCTGTGTAGGGTCGCTATGAGTCGGAACCAACTCCACGGCACATCACAACAACAACATGCTGAGCAAATAATACAAGAAGCTGGGTTCTATGAAGAAAAATGTGGCATCACGATTGGAGGAAGACTCATTAACAATCTGTGATATGCAGATGATACAACCTTGCTTACTGAAAGTGAAGAGGACTTAAAACATTTACTAATGAATATCAAAGAGCACAGCCTTCAATACAGATTATATCTCAATGTTAAGAAAACAAGCCCTGATATTTTCAATTACCTCATATACATGTGAAAGCTGGACAGTGAATAAGGAAAACCATAGAAAAATGGGACATATTTGAGTTACGATGTTGGAGGAGAATATTAAAAGTGCCATGGGCTGCCAAAAGAACCAATAGATTTGTTTTGGAAGAAGTGCAGC
>NW_006408547.1:5824537-5831509 GCF_000296735.1 Chrysochloris asiatica | reverse complement strand
CCTCCACCCTACCAAACATATCCTTCTCCAGTGATTGGTCCCTCCTGACAATATGTCTGAAGTATGAGAGACAAAGTTTGGCTGTCCTGGCCTCCAAGAAGCACTCTGGCTGTACTTCTTCCAACACAGGTCTATTGGTTCTTTTGGCAGTCCATGGCACTTTCAATATTCTCAAGCTCTATTATTTTGAACACTGCTGAATTTTATAGAGAACTGGATGCAAAAAAATTAACCCCTTAATTTGGCATAATAGACCCTTGTGTAGGGCTTACACCTAGATGGTACAAATGGTTAGAGTGCTTGGCAGCAATGAAAAATCTGGAGGTTGAAGACCATTTAGAGTTATCTTACAAGGAAAGTTCAGCTATCTACTTCTTAAAAATCAGTCATTTAAACTCTGTCTCGCACAGTTCTACTCTGACAGATGTTGGGTCTCCATGAGTTGGAAGTGGTGGTGGTGGTAATGGAAGTAGTGGTCAGGGCACACAAGTTAACTCATTTAAGGTTCCCACAAACCAATAAAATGGTACTTGCTTTGAAAAATTGAATCCCTGCTTGTCTGACACCATATATATAGCATTTCTTCCTCAGACTTCACAAATTAGAGGAGACAGTCCTTCACACTGGCCAAGTGTGTCCAAGACCTCAGATGCCAGATGCAAGCTTGGAATACCCAGGACACCCAGGATTCACCTCACTTCTCTTATGCTGGTTTCCACAACTCCCTTGGTTTGATAATTTGCTCAAACAACTAAAAGAACTTAGGAAAGTGTGATACCAATATTCAAAATTCATTTTATGTTGTCAAAAAGAATTCAAATTAAGAAAACCACAGAGAGCTTCCAAGTCCCCAAAAGGAACTTACTAACCTTCTACGTGGCTCTGTAGGATAAGTGCAGGGCTGCAAGGTCAGCTTGAAACACAAGGTCAGTGGTTCAAACCTTATACTGGGTGACTATGTGTCAGAACTGACTCAACGGCATATAACAACAATAACAACAATCTCCAACATGCATGGATGCTTGTCATCAACCAAGAAGCCCGTGGAGCTTCTCTGTCCAAAGTCTTTACTGAGGCCTCACTCTGTTGGCATGTTTGATTGAACTAAACTTTCATTTCTCTCCCCTGAAGGTTGATAGCATGTGGTGGGTCTTTTGGGCCTGGTCCAACATGTACTTCATCGGCATAAACCCTCAGATGTGGTCTAGAGACTTAATCAAAGACACTTCAATCCCTGAGGAAATTACAATAAGTTATCACTGAAGGAGCCAATGAGAAAGACCTAATTTCTAGATACTTAAAATTCTTTACCCAATGATATTGTAAAGTGAAGAGGACTTTAATCATTCACTGATGAAGACCAGAGACTACAACATTCATTATGGATTACAACTCAACACAAAGACAACAAAATCCTCACAACTGAACCAATAAGTGACATCATACACACACAAAAAGATCGAAGTTCTCAAGGACTTTAGGTTGCTTGGATCAACAATCATGTCCATGGAAACTGCAGTCAAAATACAATGACATATTGTACTGGGGAAACATGTTGCAAAAAATATCTTTAATATCTTAAAAAGCAAAGATGTCACTTTGAAGAATGAAGTGTACTTAACCCAAGCCATGATATTTTCAATCACCTAATATAAACAGAAAACCTGAACAGTGAAAAAGAAACACTGAAAAATTGATGCTTTTGAGTTATAGTATTAGTAACTGTAATTTTATGTATATGTACAGACACACACACACAATAGCCCTCCCACAGCACTGGAGATTTAATCTGGGTTTGATAATTTATTGCAATAGCAATAGCCAAACAGAACTTAGACACCATAACCACAGTTATGGGACTTATTAGGGAAGTTAACAGGTTATAGTTCAGGATCAGAAATGTTCAGGACACTGTTCTTTCTCTCATGCCCACAGGCAGGACTCTCCCTTGTTGTCAGCTCCTCATCCTGGCCTCTGCCCTGCTCCACCAGTGCTACAAAGCTCTTTTAGGACTGCTGATTCCTGTCCACAGGACACACCATTCCACCATAAGCTTCAGCTTGAAGGTAGTTTCTTCTAGCTTTGTGGGTCAGCAAACTTACCACCCTCCCCAGCCAATCAAGTGCCTGATGGCACCTGCACCCTGGAAGCAAGCCTCCTGCAAAAGTCACTCAGCTTTACTTGTTCCTTGAGATGGGCAGTGCACCGCTCTGTCTTATGATCTTGGTTCTGCTGCTGTTTCCATGCTACTCCACTTTCCGTCCCTGCGTCAAAGCGGTTCAATGCACAGGGATCGGGGATTCAAAAGGGCCTAACTCACTCCTGTCTCTCCTTCTGATCAAAGTTAGTTCCCCCTTTTCCTGCTTATAAGATGACTCATTTTATACACACTACAGTTCCAAATTTTTACCATCACAACTGTTAACCAAATCATATAATCACACCTGAATCATATAATCCTATCAGCATCGTCTCCCACCGTCTCTTATCCCAACCCAGCAGAACAAAAATGTTTAGTGGGAATTACAAAGTCTATGGCTTTAAGAGGCATTAAATAATTCACTACACTTCAGTAATGAATATACCATGAAGTAGTGGGAGAATGAAGTCCTGGTGTGGTGCTGTGGGTTAAAGCCATTTGAACTGCAAGGTCAGTGGTTCAAGCTCACCAGTCACTCCTCGGAAACCCTATACAGGGTCGCTATGGGTCAGAACTAACTCGACGGCACTTAATCCCAACAACAATGGGAGAATGGAGTGTGGCACTGTAAGGTTAGCAGTGGGCTGCTAACCACAAGGTCAGCGGTTCAAACACACCAGCTGCTTCTTGGAAATTCTATACAATGTCACTATGAGTCAGAAGTGAATCTATGGCACCTAATAATAGCAACAAGCAGCAGAATGAACAAATCTGTCTTAGAAGAAGTACAGCCAAAATGCTCTTTAGAAGGAAGGATAGTGAGACTTTGTCTCATTTACTTTGCAGATGGTATCAAGAGAGACCAGTCCCTGGAAAAGGACATCACACTTTGTAAAGTAGAGGATCAATGAAAAAGATGAAGATCCTCAATGAGATTCATAGGCACAGTGGCGACAACACTAAGCTCAAATGTTTCTAATATTATGAGAATGGCACAGGACCAGGCAACATTTATAAGTGGAGTCATTAAGTTGGAATCAACCTAATAATAACATAACTTTTACCACACAGATTATACAGAAGAATTGAAGCCCAGAGACTAGAGGAATCTCCATGGTCAACAGCTGAGTACTGGTAAAGCTAGAAGGCACGCAGCCCTCATGAATCCTGGTGGAGGTCATCTAAGAGAAATGAAGTCTGAACAGAGTTTATCTCATGCTGCTATGGAGTTAATAAACACAAACACTTGTGTCAACATTTTTAGGACCCCTATTTGCTCATTCAAGGAGCTCTGGTAGCGTACTGGTAACGAATCGGGTTGCGAAACCCAAGGTCAGCAGTTTGTAACTATCAGCTGTTCTGTGGGAGAAAGATGAGGCTTTCTGCTCCCACGAAGATTTACAGCCTCGGAAACCCTGCACAGGGTCGCTATGAGTTGGAACCAACTCCATGATGTTGTTGTTAAATAAAAACCGACTCGAAGGCACTTAACTTTTTAATTATAACCAAAAAAGAAATTTCAGATACAAAAGATAATGCTTTATGTCTTTCTCTATCTCAGGATTATTTTTATCATGCATAATACTGTAAAATTCCACTTTGAGACATTAACTCATGATCCCAGATGCCTCTAAGCAACTACCTTCCAGAGATTCAAATCCTGCTCTAGTTACAATTAAAAGCGACTGATGTTATTATCCTCTCCCTGACCCAACATTTAAAGAAATCATTTAAATCCTACAAATAACAAAGTATGCAGAAAACATGAAAAACATTTTGAAACAGTGATCTATATAGGAGAAATTGTATTAACAATTTTAAAGTCATCTTGGTCAATATATTTTATAGTGAAATCTACACACAATCAGCTCAGTCAGGACTGTGCTTTCCTTTGTCTTTCTTCAAATCATACCATCTCCCTGTTGCCTTAACAGTGACCTGCCCATCTCCAATTGCTGTATGTAAGGGCGAGCTTCTAGTTGCTTTTGTTACATGGCACGCAAAGGCTATGCTACAATGCAGACTATTGGTTTTCAGGATGTCCTTAGAGAATTTCTTGCCTGCCCTGTTTGCAGTCACCCTATCCATGCCATAATAAAGCTTTGCCATCTATCCTGTGCACATTTCCTGTTTGGCAAAAAATGAATTACATGAAGTATAGCTTCAAAGTTGTACTCATTCAATGTTACAAATGGTTCTTAGCTGACATTGATGAAACTCCTCAAATTCCTGATGGGACACTGGTGACAAGGATAAATCTCATAGGCATGTGTGCAGGCAGCTGTTTGAGTTGAGAACAAGTCAGTTTGAAATTTTAACATATAGGTCACCTTTAGACGAACATTCAATTTCAACTGTTATCAACATTTAAATCTTTTCCAATGTATCTAATGATAAATACACATGTTAAGCAAATGTTAATTGCCATAATGATGTCACAACATATATACTTATTGAATATGATATAAAGTTGTTGTTATGTGCCGTGGAGTCGGTTCACACTCATAGCGGTCCTGTACAGGGTTTCCGAGGCTGTAAATCTTTACAGGAGCAGAAAGCCTCATCTTTCTCCTGCAGAACAGCTGGTAGTTTTGAACTGCTGGCCTTGTGGTTTGCAGCCCAATTAGTAACCACTACGCTGCTAGAGCTCCTTAAGATATAAAGGAGAAAACTTAAAATACATTATGCAAGAGTTATTTCTTGAAGCTTTCACAGCACCTTGGTATAAATGATTTGCAATTTTAAATGAATTATGATGATTGATTCACCTCTCTATTTTGTTAATTATATCATAAATGCTAAAAGAGAAAACAAATGAAAAGATATTAAGTAAATGAATGATCCAGAGAAAAATGTATTCTCTCCATCTTACTTATGCTACAACATCATAAAACAATCAAACTACTATTATTCTTGGTAGGATTATTTATCCTGTCCCTTATCCAGCAGGTAGTCAATTAAAGACCTGCTGATTTTACTATTTAAGTTTTAAAACAAAACCTATTGTCTCTTTCCTATACTACTTTAACTATACTACTGGCATTCAAGTTCTCTTCATTTGGACCTTGAGTTTCCCCTTTTGGAAGCTGACTTTTATAAAGCCACCAGCAACTTTTGTTTCCAAACTGCAAACGTCATCATGTCACTCTCCTAGGTGGTCTTCATCGGTTGCTCCAGATGGTAAACAAACGACCTCACTTAACAGTCAAGCCTCATCTATGGCCTCCCTTCACGTGATTTACACTCTACGGGCAGTGTGCAGCCATTCCCACAGGCCATGTGTCTTAGGTTGTTGACTGCATTATGCCCACAGCCTAGATCCATCTTCCTCTAGGTCTTAACTTACTTCTCAGTTTCAAAGTCAGCATTAGTTTTCCAACTTCAGGAAACATTTCACACCTCTTTGAATGATTCTCCAGATAAAAAATTTCAAAACCCTTAATCCTATGACACCTGAGACTTTACCGCTTATAAAATAGCTTTCCATTTGCAATAACATTTCTGTCTCCAGTACTAATTTCACAATCAAACTACTAACTTTTTGATCATAGATATTTCTTACCTTTTCATTCTTTCAGCTGACACACAAACTGTCACTGAAAAGACATAATGAATAGAGGCTGACCTCAGTTGTCCTTTGGAGCACAATCTGGCCTATGGCTCATCAGGCAAATTAAAACTCAGTTTCTCTAGTAGAACACCTCTTCACAGCATTTGGCCACATAATGGAATATCACGTTTTGTTTATGAATAATGAAAAACCAGTTACTCTTTCTTATTTTGGATTTGCCTATTGTACTAAGCACCTCAATTGTCAGTTTGTTGTACTGTGGTAAGTTGTGAGTTGCTGTGATTCTGAAAGCTATGCCGTCAGTATTTTCAATACCAGCAGGGTCACCCATGGTGGACAGGTTTCAGATGAGCTTCCAGACACAGACAGACTAGGAAGGAGTGACGAACTGCTTCTGAAGATTTAGTGACTGAAAACCTGATGAACAGCAGAGAAATACTGTCAGATATCAGATATAGTGCCGAAAAATAAGCTCCTCAGGTTGGAAGGCACTCAAAATGCAACTGGGGAAGAGCTGCCTCCTCAAAGTAGAGTTGACCGTGATGACGCGAATGGAGTAATAGCCACAGGAGAAAAGCCCACGGGACCTTCATTTGCTGATGGAACACAACCCAAAATGAAGAGAAACAGCTGGAAACATCCACTGAGTATCGGAACATGGAATGTATGAAGTATGATTCTGGGAAAATTGGAAATTGTCAAAAGTGAAATAGAACGCATAAACATCGATATCTTAGGCATTGGTGAGCTGAAATGGACGGGTATTGGCCATTTTGAAACTGAGAACCACATGGTTTACTGTGCCGGGAATGACAAATTAAAGAGGAATGGTGTTGCATTCATTGTCAAAAAGAACACATCCAAAATCAGTCAACGCTGTCTGTGATAGGATAATTATGCACCTACAGGGAAGCCCAGTTAATACCACTATTATTCAAATTCATGCACCAACCACTAAAGCCAGTGAGGATGAAATGGAAGAATTCTACCAACTTCTTCAATCTGAAATTTATCAAATATGCAATCAAGATGTATTGATCACTACTGGTGATTGGAATGCAAAGGTTGGGAACAAAGAGGAAGGATCAGTAGTTGGAGAATATGGCTCTGGTGAAAGAAATATGCTGGAGAACGCATGTTAGAATTCTGCAAAATCAATGATTTGTTCATTTCAAATTCATTCTTTAGACAGCATAAGAGATGACTGTACACATGGAACTCACCAGATGGAATACATAGAAATCAAATTGACTACATCTGC
>NW_006408547.1:5817291-5822283 GCF_000296735.1 Chrysochloris asiatica | reverse complement strand
AGGTCGCTATGAGTTGGTACCAACTCGATGGCACCTAACAACAAAAATTAAGCATCAGATAGAATTTAGTGTATTCACCTTAACCTGTATTACATGAGAAACCTTTTTTTTTTTTCTTGGGAAGTTGGATAGGTAATAATTTCCTTACCGAAGCTGACCATATAGTTTTTCTTTGCTTCAGTAGAAAAACAAGATGGTTCAAATTGTATTTTCTCTTTTTACTGTAGATATTTTATTTCTCCACTATATTTAAATTAAGCACATATTAACTCATAGCTTGACTTATTGATAGTAAAATATGTAAAATCTCCAAAAGCAAAAAACTGGTAGTCAATAGTTTCCCTTCCAGTTTTGCCCAGGAAAGTAGTTCCCCATAGCAAGAAGGAAAACTCGTGTGCATTCTATAAAAAAGACAGCTGTTTCGTCCTGAATCTGGTTCTATTCACCAAGGGTTGGGTTAAATTTTAAAATAAAGAAAAATTGTGGCAATTTAATCAGAATTTGAAAACAAAAGCAAGAAAGTAGTAAGGGACATGAACTAATTTGAAACAAAATATAAAGTAGCCAAATAAAAGCACCAGCTCTGGTAGCGTAGTGGTTATGAATCGGGCTGCGAACCACATGTTTAACAAGGGTATTAAATATATACCTTTTTAAATTTAAGGCATTTTTCTTTTTACATTTTTCTCCATAACTGAAGGAAAATCTTTTCCAAATAAATATGCCACAAGCACTGTTATACCCCCAAGATACTTGGTATGTTTTTTGTTATTGTTGTTAAGTGCTGTCAAGTTGGTTCTGACCCACAGCGACCCTGTAGGAAGTTTCCAAGAACCAACTGATGAGTTTGAACCACCAAACTTGCAGTTCAAACTGACTTTGAAGTCTAGCACATTAACCCACAGCGTCATGCTGGCCAAATAATGTGGATGTGAAGAACGCTTCTGTTCTAGTCTAGTCTCTTCTCTGCTAACGATGAGTTGGAATCATTTATTTAAACTTGAAACCAGAAGAAAGCACTTACCCTATTGACATTATCAGTGAGACCTTGTCTAATACTTTATACCAAAATTATTAAATATCTAATCAAGCTTTGGGCACAGGTTGAGGATCCTATTTCTAAGAACAAGGACAAAAAATTTAAAAATTAGAGAAAAAAATCCAAAAATCAAAACCTTAAGGAATACAGAAGTTCAAATTTTCTAAAATCTTTTTTTTCTTAACACTCAATGTGATTTAAAATACATTGGTTAAGGTTTATGGCATCAGCTTTGACTACTGTTAAGATTTTTACATGTTTACACTACCTTGCGTTGTCAGCATGTACATCTTTTAGACTACATTTCTTTTGAACACTGAAACATTCAGCAGATACTGTATGTTCACTCTAGTTTCTGTATCTGCACAGCAGATAACACTTGTCATTGAGTCGATTCCAACTCATGACAATCCCGTGTGTGTGTCAGGAGAAATGTACTTTGCAGGATTATCAATCAATGGCTGATCTTTCACAACTAGATAAGCAAGCCTTTCTTCCAAAGTGTCATGGGATGGATTTCAACACACAACCTGTTAGCAACCAATTGTACTACCAGGAACGTTCCACAGAACGTAACCTTGATTAAAACACTTAGACTCTGTCTTGTTGGTGTTGTTGTGAAGTGCCCTCGAGTCGGTTCCGACCCATAGTGACAAGGAATTTTTCCATGAAATTTTTGTAGCCCCTTTTTATGTCTGTCATTAAGGTAAGAGCTCCTTGAAGTTTGTCTAGGAGAGCATATGCTGAGGAAGAGAATGCATTGATTCTCTTTCTGTTTACAGTATTTGCCTAGAGCCTCAGACATTGTATGTCTGACAAATATTTATTAAAGAAATAAGTGTGTATCAAAAATGCCAATACATTTTTTTCTCAATGAAATTGCAAATTCTCTGAACACTTGATTTATATGTAAGACCCTCTATTTGAAACCTCTGAGTATCAACATTGAAATGTCAACATTTACTTGAATTTTATGATCATACAATATTGTACCTAAATTCTAAAGTACTCAATTCACAAACCTAGTTAAATAAAAATAAGAGTTTATTAAAAGGGGAACTTATTTTGGGCAAAAAACAAGCATTTTGTCAAAACAACACCTCTCTAAACTGTTTTGCTCTAAGTCTACACTTCGAACAATGTTGAAAGAACGTTTCTTTCCTATTAAGAAATGACATAATCACACATATTCTTGATCAACAAAATTGTAGGCAAGTTCTGCTTCATCAAACAATGAACTTCAAATTTTTCTTCCTGAGTTGTACAGTTAATATCACACTAAAATGTCTTCCAAAGCTATCCCATCTTTTCTGACTCTGAAGTGCTCACTGCTGCTCATTCTTGGTTACCTGTCTTAAAAACAGTACTCGATGTATCAGTGAAAAGTGAGACAACAAGCTCCAAGCAACCTGTAAACAACAACCTATCTCAGGTCTAATCAATGTCAATTCAAATTCAGAAGTCTAGATCATATGGGCATTGTGAAAGGAGGGAATTTGGTGGTGGTGGTGAGGTGCCATGGAGTCGGTTCTGACTCACAGCAACCCTGTACAGGATTTCCAAGGCTGTAAATCTTTACGGGAGCAGAACACCTCATCTTTCTCCCGCGGAACAACTGATACTTTTTAACTGCTGACCTTGTGGTTCGCAGCCCGATTCATAACCACTATGCTACCAAAGCTGGTGCTTTTATTTGGCTACTTTATATTTTGTTTCAAATTAGTTCATGCCCCTTACTACTTTCTTGCTTTTGTTTTCAAATTATTCTAGGTTCTTTTATCCATTCTTTCCACAACTTTTGCTTGTTTTCAAAAACATTATCACTAAATAATATTTTTTCATTAAAAAAAAAAACCTTGCATTTACAAAGGTGTATTCGTTTCCTAGGGATGCTGTAACAAATACAACATACGGTACCGCTTATATGAGTACAAAGTGATTGTCTCACAGTTCCAGAAGGTTAGAAATTCAAATCAACAGGACAGATTAGAGATGTCCTGAGCCTCTTCATCCCGGCCCAAACTAACCAAAAGGCAGAACAATGACAGAAGAGACCACACCAGCTACAAGAAAAGCAGCTAACCGTAAAAGGAAAAACAAAAACAAAACTTGAATTGCCAACAACATCAAGCAGAATCGACTAAACCATCAAGTAGCACCAGGAGCAGACAATCACAAAGGAAACACACAGGAGTAACATTCTGTTTCCAAGAACCTCCTACCCCTTTACTAGGATTTAAATGAATATTCCTCCCCTTTATTACCATATGTTAGAGCAAATATATGAAAAATGCAGATCCAAGACCCCACTGGAGTCTTCCCTACTCACAGAGACAGACCCACTTCTTTCACTGAAGAGTACTTTCACTTTGCAATAACCTGCCTCTGAGTGAATGCTTCTTGTACATGTGTAACTGAGAGCCATGTCTCAGTTGAGACTGGTTCTTCAGACTCCTGAGGGGTCCAAGGGGAATATAACATCTTTGATGCCAGATTCCAGGAGACTTTGCTCACATCTGTGCCAAGAAACCCCTCTTGGACATCTTCTCTTCCCATGAGGTAAGGTATACGTGTGCAATAGTACTGAGTCTGCTTTTCGTGGGTATAATTTGTGTGTGATCTTCTGTCTAAATTGTCTCTATTTTATGTTTCGCTTTTCCACTGCAGGATTTATGAGTCACGGATTTTATTCCTGGGTCCGAAGATAAAGAGGTAGGCCCTTCTTCTGACCCAAATGATTGGGTAATGTCTTATCAGAGTTAGATCCTTGCAAAGGCATTTATGGTCAAACCACTGATATGTGGGTTCCTCCATAATCCCCAAAAGCTTCTAAAATATTCCTGGACTCTCTGTGGAGCACTCACATAAGGCCTGGTCAGTCAGAGTGCTCTTACATCCCCTGAGTAGCCCCATTAAGGAGTTCCTGAAAGTGTCAAGACAGATTAAGAGGGAAAGACCTACTCTAGGCTTAATGCCCCAGGGGAGCCTGATCCCCAAGCAACATACTTCAGACCGGATGTACCCTGTCACACCCTAAGTCTGTGCCTATGTACCTAGCTTCATCTGCTCTTTAAACCATTAACTTTGAAGCTATTTGGTGTGCAATATGTCAGCCTCCTCGAAAGTCTCAGGGATAGGACAGAGCGCCCCTTTTTCAAGCCTGTAATCAGCTTTCAGCAGAACGTTAACTCTGTGAGATCTCACCAAACTCTCTGTTCACCTTTTTTCCTGCTTCTGTATATAAGGTTTTGTAAAGTGGTGTGCAGCTGAATGACCACTGGGTGTCTTCAAAACTTTCCTCATAAAAGAGGTTCTCCAAAATCTTGGTCCCAGTCCAGACACATTGCAGGGTTGGGTCCTCCAAATAATTTTTCTGACTATGGAAAGAGGGTAATTGGCAAGAATAGGAGGATACTGTTTTACTGGGTAACTACTCCAGAGGACTGCACCCATCCAAGACCAGAGACATAATCATGGAATCTAACTAATAGAAGAGCATGGGAACAGAAGGAATCTAGCCTCCAAGATTTAGTTACCATCCTCGATCAGTTGTCTGGATGACTTATCACTCTTGTCTATTGTAAGGATCACCTAAGCACTCCTTTCTAGCCTAGAGACTCCTGAGAACCTTAGTTAATCAGTGTGCCAAGTCCGGAGGAATCAGTCTGACCGACTGAAGGACAGGGCCTCATTCCTCCTTTTGTTCAGACTTTCCCAGGAATTTATAGAGCCTCCATTCTGTATCCCATGCCTGTAATGGTTAGGGTTCTGTGTCAACGTGACTAGGCTAGGATCTCCAGAGGTTTAACAGTTGAGATGTGCTTTGCCCATGGTGATGAAACCTAATAAAAGCATAGTTAACTCTATGATGTTGTTGTTGTTGTTAAGTGCCGTCGAGTCGATTTCGACCCATAGCGACCCTGAATAGGGTTTCCGAGGCTGTAAATCTTTAC
>NW_006408547.1:5815229-5816915 GCF_000296735.1 Chrysochloris asiatica | reverse complement strand
GTCTAGGAGAGCATATGCTGAGGAAGAGAATGCAACAAATATGTGTGTGTGTGCCACTAATTTTACTTCTCTAGAAAACACAGCCTAAGACAATGCCTTTGCACAGAGTAAGGGCTTTGCACCCCAGAATGAATTCATTTTAGTGACCTTCCAGAATGCAGACAGGTGGGACTGGTGATGATAGTCTGTATGCTCACTTTTGGGGGAAGGGGGGCACCTTCATTGTTGACCAGCATCTGGGCCATCAATAGTCCCCCACTATGGGACAGAAGGCCACCTGTCCTGCAGGAAAGCAGAGGGTGATACTGGGGATTCCCGAGTCTTTCTCTGGATGCTGCCCAGATCCGGACATACTACAGCTTTCTCTTCTTTCCATGATACCATGGGAAAAAATGAATCCATAGAGACACAGACACCTTTGGGTTGTCTGCTGAAGACCTGCATGACTGGGCTATGACAGCCTCCAGAAAAACAAACTCTTCTTCATTTGTAACAGTGTATGACCTGACAATACGCTGAGGATCAGGAATCCTGGCTCCCAGATAGAAGTTTCGATTCTAATACTATCCTTCAGTTAGACTTATTGCGTAAGAATGGGGGGAATGGTCACAGGATCCCTACACCCAGGTCTTCATGTATCTAAGGGACCATGGCCAACTGAGATAGGAATGCCTGGAGGCTTCCCCATAGAAAACAGAGGAGCTCCAGCGACACCTCAAGGCCCGACCACTACCAGGAAGTTGGAGGACTAGCCAAGGAAGAGAGGGTCCACCAGTAAACGGAAGGTGGAAGAACAGCCATGGAGAAGAAAGGGCCAGGAAACAAATGGGCCTACTGCACCACTGGGGGTGGGCGGGACTTGTACCTACCACACACACACACACACACACACACACACACACTACCTCTTTTACCCATCTCCTAAATGTGTTGTCCCAACAAGACTTATCTAACCCAGCCCAGCGGAGGAGGGTAGCAGGGAAGAGGGTTATGAGAGTGCAAGTTCCCTTTGGTCTAGCAGATTTTGGCTCATTCAAGGAAAAGCTGGGCAGCTTTTCACAAGACCCAGGGGAAGTTTATTGAACAGTTTGACAGACTAAGTGGTTTGAACTCACTTAGAGGGATTTTTTTCTGTCATTCTTTCTCACTATTGCCAGACAAAATTACCTACATTCTGAGCACAGCTCAAACATACTGAGACCAATTATATATCCATCAGCCAAACTTCCCAATGGGAACAGCAGCAGTGCCACCTGCTGACCGTAACTGGGACTACCAAACAGGCTCTATAATCACCAGCCTTAATCACCTGATTGTTGTTGGTAAGTGCCAATGAGTATAGGGTTTCCAAGCAGTGACTGGTGATATTGAACCACTGACGTTTCAGTTCAAATAGACCTTGTGGTCCAGTGTTTATCCTACAGAGCCACACCAGGACCTGGTTTGTCTAATTTGTTGCTGTTAGGTGCTATTGAGTTGATACTGAGTTGTAGCAATCCTATGCACAACAGAACACTGCCTGGTCCTGGGCCAACCTCACAATCACCACTACACCTGAGCCCATTGCTTCTGCCACTGCACGAATCCATCTTATTGGTCATCTTCCTCTGATTGCCCAACCCTCCACTTTACCAAACATGAGAGCCTACTCTAGGGACTGGGCCCTCCTGACAATATGTCCGAACT
>NW_006408547.1:5779044-5814814 GCF_000296735.1 Chrysochloris asiatica | reverse complement strand
AACTTCAATCTTTTCTCTATTTATCTTGATGTTATTTATTGGTCCAATTGTGAAGATTTTTGTTTTCTTTACACTGAGGTACAAACCATACTGAAGGCTGTGGTCTTTAATTTTCATCAGTTAAGTATTTTAAGTCCTCTTCATTTTCAGCAAGCAAGGTTGTATCATCTGCATATCGCAGATTGTTAATGAGTCCTCCTCCTCTCCTGGTGCCACATTTTTCTTCATATAATCCAGTTTTTCAGATTACTTGCTTACCATACACACTGAGTAAGTATGATGAAGGAATACAACCCTGGTATACACCTTTCATAATTTTAAAGCATTCAATATTGTTCTAGCTGAACAACTGACTCAGTCTATGTACAGGTTCCTCAAGAACACAATTAAATGTTCTGGGATACTCATTCTCCACAATGCTGTCCATAGCTTGTCATGATACACACAATTGAAAGTCTTTACATAGCCAATAAGGCACAGGTAAACATCTTTCTGGTATTATCTGCATTCAGCCAATACCCATTTGACATCAGCAGTGATATCCCTCATCCCCTGCGCTCTTGTGAATCTGGCTTGCGCCTCTGGAAGTTCTCTGTTAATGTATGGTTGTAGCTGTTTTTAAATTATCTTTAGCAAAATTTTACTTGTCTGGAGTATTAATATTGTCCAAGAATTTCTGCATTCATTTGGGTCACCTCATTCCAAGCATGGACACAAATTTGGATCTCGTCCAGTCAGTTGGCCAGGTGGTTGTCTTCCAAATTTGTTGTCATAGATTAGTGAGGGCCTCCAGGGATGCATCAATTTGTTAAAAGCTTTAAATTTGCTTCTGTCAATTCTCATTGCCTTGTTCTTTGCCAATGTCTACAGTGCACCTTGGACTTCTTTATTCAGTATCATTGGCTGCTGATCATATTCTACCTTGTCAAAAAGTTGAACATCAACCATGTCTTTCTGGTACAGTGACTATACTCCCTGCATCTTTATTTGATGCTTTCTGCATCCTTCAGTATTTTGCCCATAGAATCCTTCAATATTTCAAGTTGAGGCTTGAATTTTTCCTTCAAATCCATCAGCTTGAGGAATGCTGATCATGTTCTTCTATTTTGGTTTTCTAACTCTAGGTCTTTGCACATTTTATTATAAAGTTTTACTTTGTCTTCTTGAACTGCCTTTTGAAATTTTCTATTTAGCTCTTTTACTTCCTCATTTCTATTTGTTTTTGCATCTCTGTGCTGGAGAGCAAGTCTCAGAATTTCTTCTGACATCCATTTTAGTCTTTTCCTTCTTTTTTTTTTATGTTTTATTGTGAATTATGTGATAATTTACACGGGAGAACATTGGTTTTACTTTCATTCTATCGTATATCGTATCATTGCCATGGTTAAAATCCCCTCCATGCAATCCTTCCCCCGTGCCCCCCAGGTCTTCAGCACACAGTCGCTCTCCCTCTCTGGATCTAAAGTCTCCAGCTGCTCCATCGCTCCACGTCATCATCTCTGGCTCCATTTCAGGCATTACTGCTTCTCTGGGTAGGGTCCCGCTCTCTGCTCTTCTCCCTTGATTGTCCTATGGACCTCCGCTCCTAGACTGAAAAGTTAATCACTCCCCTCCTTGCTATAAAACGTCTACCTTTACATTTCCAACCCTCACAATCAGTCCTGATAACAATTATTCACAATTATATCACAAGAGACCTGTCTGCATTTCATTGCATCAGCCCCGCCTAGTCAGATTGAATACTACTCACTGCAGACTCTACCTTCCTCCAGGCCCTCTGGATCTAGGTTTCTGTGTTCTTAACAACATTTTGCTTTCTTCCTCTATGATGTTCTTGATCTCATCCCACAGCTCTTCTGGTTGTTGTTGTTGTTGTTGTTGTTGTTGTTAAGTGCCGTGGAGTCAGTTCCAACCCATAGCAACCCTGAACAGGGTTTCCAAGGCTGTAAATCTTTATAGGAACAGAAAGCCTCTTCTTTCTCCCGCAGAGTAGCTGGTAGTTTCGAACTGCTGACCTTGTGGTTCACAGCTCAATTTGTAACCACTACACTACCAGAGCTCCTTCTGGGTATTCGGTATTTATTGCCTCATGCATCAAATCTGTTTTTCAGATGATCTCTAAATTCCGATGGAATGAGTTCAAGGTCATATTTTGGCTCTTATGAACTTGTTTGATTTTCTTCAGCTTCAGCCTCTATTTGCATATAAGCATTTGATGGTCTGTTACACAGTCTGCCCCTGGCCTTGTTTTGACTGACAATACAGTGCTTTTCCAGTATCGCTTTCCACAGATGCAGTTAGTTTGATTTCTGTGTTTTCCATCTGGTGAGGTCCATGTGTATTGTCTTTTACGTTTTTAAAAAAGGTATTTGCAATGAAGTCATTGGTTTTGCAAAATTCTATCATGTGATCTCTAGCACTACTTCTATCCCAAAAGCTAATTGTTCCAACTACTAACCTTTTTTCTTTCTTTCTAACCTATGCATTCCAATCACCAGTAATTATGAATGCATCTTGATTGCATGCATGATCAATTTCAGACTTAAGAAGTTGGTAGAATTCTTCGATTTCATCATCACTGCCTTTAGTGGGTGTCCAGTAAATTTGAATAAAAGTGGTATTAACTGGTCTTTCTTTTATGCATCTGGATATCATCCTATCACAGACAGCACTGTACTTCAGGACAGACCTTGATATGTTCTTTTTGATGATGAACGTGATGCCATTCTTCTTCAGTTTGTCATTTCTGACATAGCAAACCATGTAAATGTCAGATTCAAAAAGGCCAATTCCAGTGCATTTCAGCTCAATTATGCCTAGAAGTCTTGATGTGGCACTGTGTGTTAATGTGCTAGACTGCAAAGTCGATTTGAACCACAAGGTTGGTGGTTCAAGCCCACCAACTGCTCCTTGGAAACCGTATACAGAGTTGTTATGGGTTGGAACTGACTTGATGTCACTTAACAACAACAACAAATGTCTCAGATATCGACATTTATGCATTCCATTTCATTTGACAATTTCCAATTTACCTAGATTCATACTTCGTACATTCCATGTTCTGATTATTAGTGTTATGTTTAGAGCTGTTTCACTTAATTTTGAGTTGTGCTTCATTAGCAAATGAAGGTCCTGAAGACTTTACTCCATTCATGTCATCACAGTCAACTCTGTTCTTCCCCAGTAATATTTTGAGTGGCTTCCAACCAAGGGGCTCACCTTCTGGCACTATATTGGACAATATTCTGGTGATCTTCACCATGTGTCAGTATTCATTGTTTTGGTACTGACAGTGTTCTACTCTTATTCCTAAGGTTTTCAGTGACTACATTTTCAGAAGTAGACTGTCTCTCCTTCTTCCTAGTCTGTCTTTGTGTGGAAGCTCAGCTGAAACCTGTCCACTATGGGTGTCCCTGCTGGTATTTAAAATACCTGTGGCATAGCTTCCAGAGCCACAGCTACACAAGCCACCACAGTATGACAAACTCACAGCCAAGTGGTGGGTTTGTCTAACAAATGGGATAAAATTCATTCAGATGAAGCTGTTACCTTTTTTAAGAGAAAAAATAATTGAACAATGTAAGGATGAGAACCTAGCAACCTTTCAAAACCAACTGGAATAGGCTGTCAGAAACTTTACCAACATGGTCCTGACCTCAGCTGAGGACCATATAGTCCTAAATACCCATTTAATTAATCAATCCACTCCCGATATCCACCTGAATCTTCAGAAGATGGCATTAGAACTCCAAGCTACTGCAACCCAATGGATAGAAGTCACCACCCCTGTCTACAACAACTGAGACTTGGAGGAAATGGGAAGGACCTCCAAAATGCTAAAATTTTTGCAGTCATCATCGCAGCTCAATATACACTGGTTCTCTGGCAAGCTGAGAGGAGAGGGAGAATGCTTTTGGTATGGTAAGATGGGGTACTTCTGTTTTGAGTGCCAGGCACTGGCCTCACAAAACACTTCAGTCAAAAGGGCCAAATACAGGTCCCTCAAATACCCTAGACAAAGTGCAGGAAACACAGCCAAGGTCCTATTTTATAAAGTCCCAGTGGCAGAGGAACAAGTGGCTTGATGGGTGCTCCTGTTTCCGCAATTCCAGTATCTCCTCAGAAGTCTCAGGGAGCTATGGACATGGTGAGTGAGTCACCTGGATTTCTTATAGACACGGGAGAGAGCAACTTAGTGGATTTTAAAATCTTTTGGTGGCCTCTTCTTCCCTGCCTCCTTTCTAGTTGTGAGAATCAATGGGAGTCCCACTAGGTGACAAAGAAGTCCATTATTATTGTGTAATTGGAGAAGAGTTCTTTTGTCCCACCATCAGCTTTATGGATAGTTAACACCACTCACTGTTCATTATCTACAACTACAAGAAGCTTTTTGCCTATGCCTATCCCTGAGAAACGGGGGCTACATTCACCCTAGTGCCTTCCAAGAGTGGGGACAGAGTCACTCTTCAAAGATTCAGAGCACAATTCTCTAAGATGCATGGGGAGTATGGCCAGGGAGCAAATTTGCAGAACTTTCCTCTCTTCCATTAATCCCTTTACCACTCATCTCACCCCACAGGAAAGAATTCGATTCTGGCTCCCCAAGAGATGAAATTTCCAATTTGCATGGTCAGTTCAAACAGTGGAGGCATCCCAGTAGGAACTGTACCCCGTGATTGTAGAACAGTCCTTTGAAATCCCAGCTGTACGACTGACAAACACTTCCGTGAGTATAGAGCTATGTCCTCCAAATTCCTGCAAAGATCCATAATTAATCTTGACAGACCCCCAAAATTTCATACTTCTCAAATATCCTCCCCTTAATTGAACTTATTACTGCAGCTACTGCCAAAGACGCCCTTCCAAAGGTTAAGTATTTTCTTAAAACCAGAGCCCAGCTGTATCTGCTCAACATTAGCACAGACATCAACATGGGTAATACACTTCAGCCCTAGTAGAGGCTCGCTAATAAGCTAATATAGCGCCAACTACATTATCCCTCCCTCACCATCAGATCTTCTGACCTCTGCCAGCCTGTCAGCACAGGGAATGGATGGCAGGGTACAAATTTTAAAGGCACAGGATGACATGGAGAGAGTAGACCACAAGATGTGAGGCATATCAAAGCCTAAAGGTGGGACATATTAGACATATGTGAACTCAGTATATTGGGTGTTACTGCCAGAATGGAAAGGCAGTTGTCCCTTGGGCTGGGTCCTCCCAGACATACAACTACCCTTTGTAAAAACTGTTTTCCCCTCCCCCCCTTAAATCTAAGGGGAAGTTATCAAAGAAGGCAGTACTACTCATTGCTTTTTGGACTTTGGGCAACAATAGGGTTAGCCAAAGGGGGAGTTTTACATGTAAACTAAGAGAATGCCACCTGGGAAACAGCTAGCGCCCAGATTAAAACCAAGGAGAAACTGACCCTATTGCAAGAACAACTATATCCTTGACCTTCTCACAGCTAATGAGGGAGTGACTTGCCTGCATCTAAGAACAATGCTGCTTTTACATTAAGAAGTCTGGTGAAGTCCAAACTAATATTAATGATACATTAGAATCTACAACTAAAATAAAAAAGTTCTCCTTTTTCAGGATTCACCTCATGGTTGAGACCACCCCTACTCCCATCAATAATACCAATGATTATTTTCATGGTGACTTTAGCCTTACGACCTACCTTGCTGAATTTATTAACTAAATTTTTTTCTTCTGCCTTCAGGCTAATCCAATCCAAGTTTTATGGCATCAGTGAAGTTACATCATGTTCCAACAAAATTGGATCTGGTGTATGAGGCCAGGGTAAAGTATGCCCCTCATTCCCAGGGGACAAGAACCTCAGCATAAAGGCAGAGTTTAGGAAGAGAAGTAGGAACCTCAACATTCCTACAACCTTCACCAGTAAGAAGCAGCCCGAAGAGTCATTGCCTTTTTCCCAAATGGTTTTGGGTTTCCTCTTCTCTTAGCAGGGAATGACAGACAGGATTAGAGATATCCTAAACCCCTTCATCTCTGGCCCAAACTAAGAAGAAAGCAGAATGTGATAGAGGAAATTATACTGACAGGAACATATTAGGGATATCTTGAGCCCCTCCTTCCTAGCCCAAATTAAGGGAGGCAGAACCATCATAGAGGAGATCACACCAGCTGCAAGAAAAGCAACCAACCACAAAAGGAAAAAAAAAAAAAAACCCTTGGAAAGAAACCTTAAAAAGCAGAATCAGCTGTCAAAATTGCACCAGGAGCAAGTAATCACAGTGGAAACAGACAGGGTAGCAGCCAATTTCTGAGAAATCTCTACCCCTTTACTAGGAAATAAACTCATATTCCTCCCCTTTATTGCTGTTTATTAAAGCAGATACAGAGTATCTGTGTGGTGCTGTGGTCTAATGTGCTGGACTTCAATGAGCTTAAACCACAAGGTCAGTGGTTCAAGCTCACCAGCTGCTCCTTGGAAACCCTATGCAGGTTCGCTATGGGTCAGAATCAACTCAACAGCACTTAACAACTAAGAGCAGACACAATAAAAATGCAGATCCAAGACTCCTCCTGGGTCTTTTCCACTTGAGGAAACAGGCCCACTTCTCTCTCTGAAGTCTACTTTTTCTTTGCAATATCCTGCCTCTGAGTTAATGCTTATTGTACATGTGTAACTGAGAGCCATGTCTCAGTTGAAGCTGATTCTTCAGACTTCTGAGAGAGGGGTGCCAAGGGGAACATATAAAATCAGGGTGTTGATTCCTGCTAAGCCTTGAAGAGAGAGAGACTGTTGATGCTGCTCTTAGCTTCTCCTGAGCCTTATCCTTCTTTGGCATGCATCTACCTCCATAATCACAGGGTCCCCCTCCTGTCTAAATCTCTATGTTTCTTCGCCTCTTGTATGTAAGACACCACCCTCCTCAGGTTAAATGATAGCATCTTCAAAGACACTGCTTCTAAACAATGTAACATTTACAGTTACCAGGGTTAGGACTTCCACGTATCTTTTGGAGAACACAATTTAATGTGTAACAGAGAATAAAGTTTGCATCAAAATTAAGTTGGGTAGCATCAAAGAAAGTATTAATGTCAAATAAGTGTTCAGATGTACAAGTGAGACCTGAAAATAGTTGTAAGAAGGGTTATGGTTGACAAAGAATTCAACTTGAAGACCAAGGTATGCCTGACCCAAGCCATGGTATTTTCAATAACCTCATATGCATGCGAAAGCTGGACAGTGAATAAGGAAGACTGTAGAAGAATTGATGCTTTTGAGTTATAGTGTTGGAGGAGAGTATTGAAAGTGCCATGGGCTGCCAAAAGAACAAACAGATCTTTGTTGGAAGAAGTATAGCCAGAGTGCTCCTTGGAAGCCAGGATGGTCAAACTTCGTCTCTCATCCTTCAGACATATTTTCAGGATGGACAAGTCGCTGGAGAAGAATCTCATGCTTCATAAGGGAGAGGGTCAAAGAAAAAGAGAAAGACTACCAGTGGAATGGATTGGCAAAGTGGCAGTAGCAATGGACTCAAGTGTGGCAACAATAGTGACGTTGGCCCAGGACCAGGCAGTGTTTCATTCTGTTGTACATAACATCACTATGAGTCGGTACTGACTGAATGGCACCTAATAACAACTGCAAAGTCGGGGGTTCAAGCTCACCAGCTGCTCCTCAGAAACCCTATATAGGGTCGTTAAGGGTCAGAATCAACTCGACGGCCTTAACAACAACGTTTCAAAGAAGAAGGAGAATCAAACTTCACATCAGCCCAATTCCAATCCCTATGAGACTGAAATCAGACATGCCTCAATCTTCCAACCTTCCTTACCAATTCCGGCACCAACCAAGGCATGGTCTACTCGGCTTGGTTCAATAATTCATTACAGTGTTCTCACAAAACTCACCTCCAATACTCATGATTATGGGAAGTTAACAAGTTACAGTTCATAATTAGAAATGCTCAGGGCACCATTTTTTTCAGTCAGGATAGCATTTTCCCAGCTATACCGCAAACAGAACTCTCTCTAGTTCTTAGCCTCTCAATCACAGACCCATTAACTTTTTCCTTGGTTAAGCAGTGTTTAAAAACTCTTTTAGCACTGCTGATAAACGCCCAAAGAGTACGCCACTATAAGCCTTAGCCTCAAAGCACTCGACTCTAGCGCCATGAGCCAGCAAACCTACCTCCACAAGCAAGCCTCCTGCCCAAAGGTACTCAGCATTCTTTGCTCCATGGGCCAGGAAGCCCACTGCTCTGTCTCATTCTTGGATCTTGGTTGTGCTGGGCCACTTCTCCGCCTCTTCTCAGGTGTCACAGCACTGTCCGTGGGTCTAAGAGGTTCACTGTACAGGGATCTCAGGGTCCAAAGTGCATTCAACTCCAGGGTCCCTGCTTTCCTAATGATAGCGAAATTCTCTCTTCGGCTTTTGCGATTGCGCATTACAAACCTAGCAGGATGGCAAAATCGACCAATCCCCTTACTTGATTTACACGTTTTTATAATCACAGTTAACATTGTTAACTGTCATTCACAGCTGAAGCATATCAACCTATCAGCATCTTCTCCCACCTTCTCTTAACCCAGACCCCATCTTCTCCCAGCTTTTGTTGACCCAGATCCACCAGGAAAAAAAAAAAAGTTTTATGGGAGTAGTGACAAAAACTATGGATGGAAGAGCCCTATGAAGAAAGTCACTACCCTGCAATAGTAGAGGCATAGTATTTTGCTAGCTCAGAACACCACTCTCTGTTGGAATTTAATTTCTCTCTTTATAAGTTCCCCTCAGGTGTGACCTTCATCTTACAACCTCTTTCCTGACCACAAGTGGTTGATTCAGGAGCAGGTCATGAGCCCTTCTGGGCTTATAATAGGACATATCCTGGTAAGAATGAATTACAAGGATGTCTACTTGACTGAATATCAGTCAGTCAATGCTACTCCATAATTTTTCTAATTCAGGGGGGAAAGAAAATAGGAATCTCCTTCATTGTAGTGATTGAGTTGGGTAATGCTAGTATCCATAGTTATCGTCTTCACAGAAGAGACCCAAGTTAAGAAGAGAAGTCACCAGGCAGAGAGATGGAAAGTGGACCTCGGTAGTGTTCATAACCCTGTTTCATTTGGCCTGGATGGACACTCGGCCACACCTATTATTCTTATTAGCTCAGGTTATTCTCATTTTTGTCCACACTAACCCAATTTTGATTTGCAACTTCCTAATTGGCTACAGTCCTGGTGTGGCCCCATGGGTTAATACGATGGACTGTAAAAGCAATTTCAACTGCAAGTTTGGCAGTTCAAGCTCACCAGCTGCTCCTCAGAAATTCTATGCAGTGTTGCTATGGGTCAGAACCGACTTGATGGAACTTAGAATTCAATGTCTAATGATAGCAATGACACACATTTGTATTTGACCTGTTTCTTTAGTTGATATACTGCAACAAAAACAACAACAACAAAAGAAAACAAAGAAAAAAACCTGTTCCCTCTTTCTTGAATGAGGTTTCCCAAACTCAGTTAATAAAATAAAAAGGAAAGGCAGCATTGCTTCTTTTTAATATATATATTTTTTCTTTGTTTAGCTTTTTTCATTGCAGTGGACTAGGGATAGTGTCTCCAGATTATCCTTCTTGTCAGATTCCCACAATATATATTTACTTGTATAATTCATTTTATAGCAACTATTTATAAAGCTTCATCTTTTCTACACTTTTATTTTCTAGTGGAAGAATGCATTTACAAGCAATGATCTTGAGTATTCTAAAAACCAATGTGACTTCAACACCAGTGGCTCTTAACAGATTCCAATATTTGTGCAGTGCCAATTTATTGTACCTTTCCTATAAAATGAATACCTTTCATGTGCCACAAGATATGAAAGATAATACTTTGTTATGAAGACAGTTTAAGGTCATTAGCAAGGCAAAATTCTCTGTCTTGTTCCCACTTAGTCTGTAGTCATGTTTTCAAATGTCTCATGATTCTAAATGAATACTTTCAACACTGATGAAACTTGGCAAATCTTACTTGATATTTAGCTGTCACATTATCTATTGATCTAATACTGGAGAAAGGCACTACTCAGTTTGGCCTCCTTCCTAAGCAAGCTTCTTTGCTAAGCAACATGTCTGGACCTTTGATTTCTATTCATGCCCAGGAAAATAAAGAAGGTAAAGCAAGAAAGGGTTTCCAGAGGAACCTTCAGCTATCTTTACTTAAGTTACTCATCTTTAGTGCATTACCATTTAGGAACAACATGTAATTGAAACATTGTCTTGTAGCTGCAAAAGCCATGCAATTAAAATCTAAACTGCAGGCTGTTAAAGTTTCCAAGATAATGGCACCTGAATATACAAGCAGTATTTTTCAAATACGTGTGGCATCTTCTTGGCAATTACACACCTTAGAACACATTTTCATTTTCTTTCTGTTTTTTTTTTTTTTTTTTTTTAAGAATGTGCTGATAAATCACTGCAACCTCAACTTTTCCAGCTTAAAAACCCATGTCTCCCATTACCACTGCAAATTTCCCAATTCAGTGCTACTGTACACATCAGACCAAAGTATACCTGATAGTTCTGATGAATTCCAAATAGAATTGAAAATAGATTTTCATGGCCAACTCTCATGTGTGTGAGGGTATTTCAACCGGAAAAAAGGTCAATTAAATATTTATGAAAATCAAATTTTTTTGTCCCCAAACAGCACAGTTAAAATTAAACAGCCGTCACAAGAAAGACAGTGTCATCACAGGTAACTGTGTATTACTATTTAGGCTCCGAGGCTCTTATCAAGTGTGCACGGAACAGATGGAGACTGTTACAGGCTTTTCAGACCAGTGTTTACAGCAAACTTTCTAACAATCTGTCATGAGTTTGGTAGTCTCATTGACCTTTCAAATCCTTGCAAAGGGACCTATGCATGATAAATAATATTTCCTAACCTAAGGCTTCTGATTTGTAAATGTACTCTTTCTCTCTCTCTTTTTTTTAAATTTAAAACTTATTTCAGTGGTTAAAAATCAAAGCAGTATAATAATATCAGTGGCCTAAAGAGTTTATTCCGTGGTCTTATTTTGATTTATTTTGTTTTAACAATGACCTGCCTTCATTTGAGACGGATGCGGTACACTATAACTGAAAGTGACACTTCTGAAAACTAGCTATATTTTCCCTCCCAATTAAAGCTTTGACTTGCTAAATTTCACCATAGAATAAAATGCAAAATTTCAAGCCCTCTTCCCTGCTGCTTAGTGGATGAGAATGTACCCTGCACCAGCTGAGATCTGCTTCACTTCCAAATGAAGTAGTCTGGGGGCAGGGAAGAGGAAGGGAAGTTGTATCCTTATTATCAATGGCTGCAATTTACCTCTGCTAAGTTTTCATGCAGAGTTACACAAGAGGTCTTCATTTTTGTTTCAGTAAGAAAATGTGTTCAGTTCTTTTTTATAGGAAAAAGCAAGAAAATGGTTATGTGCAGTAACTTACATGTGAAATGGTCCAATCCCATTCTGCTTGAGAAAAATGAGAAAGTGACTTAGTGATGGAATTGCGCAGCTAGACTTGGAGACGTGTATCTGAGACAAGTTACTTCTTCAATTTTTATTTTTATTTTTTTTTGCACAATACGTGGTAAGATTCCTAAATGCTATTTTTACCCAGGTATCATGGATCAAATTGTGTCCCCCCCAACAAAAGGTTTTACCCCTAGTATTTGTGAGTTTACCTTCTTTGGTAATACTATCTTTGAAGTTGTGTTCAATTAAGTTGACATGAGGTTGTACTAGATAGGATTGGTCCTAATTCTATATGACTATTTTTATAAGAGGAGAAAAGACATAAAGGCAAGGAGACAGCAGAAGGATTTCATATGATGCTACAATGGCACACCAAAGAATCTGGAGCTATTATTAGAAGCTAGGAGAGACACATGAAACAGTTTCTTGCTCAGAGTCCTTATTGTAGCTGTTGTTAAGCGCTGTCTGTAGGGTTTCTGAGGGTTCTGTAGGGTTTCTGAGGAGTTCTGTAGGGTTCTGAGGGTTCTGTAGGGTTTCTGAGGAGCAGCTGGAGGGTTTGAATGGCTCACCTAGCATTTAGCTGTCCAGTGTTGTCCTGCAGCGTCACACCAGAGCTCCTTAGAAGGAACCAACATAGTCAATTTTCTGATTTGTACTTCTAGCAGCAGAACTGTGCGACAATACATTTCTCTTCTTCCAAGCTTCCTGTTTTGTGGGACTGTGTAGCAGCAGCCCTAAGAAAGTAAGGCATTGTGACTGCAGAAAGATGTCAGCTCAACTCACCCCAAACCAGTGGGACAAGCTGAGTCCTTTCTCGTTTACGGTGATGCAGAAGACCAAGGTCAAGCTAGGGGATCACTGTGCTACCATAAGAAATGGCTGCCGCTGAGTGGGTTGATTAGAAACCACAGGACTAAGAACAAAGACAGTTATGTTGACTAAACAGAAGCAACCTTAGTACATTTTCTCCAAACAATTCCAAAGGTCATGTTGTTGTTGTTGTTAAGTACCATCAAGTCGATTCCGACCCATAGCAACCCTGTATAGGGTTTCTGAGGAGCAGCTGGTGAGCTTGAACCTCCGACCTTGCAATTCAAACAGCTTTGCAGTCTGATGCATTAACCCACAGCACCCCACAAGGAGCTCTGGTAGCGTAGTGGATACGAACCAGGCTGCGAACCTTAAGGTCAACAGTTCGAAACTACCAGCTGTTTCATGGTAGAAAGATGAGGCTTTCTGCTCCTGTAAGGATTTACAGCCTCGGAAACCCTATACAGGGTTGCTATGGGTCGGTTCTGACTCCACGGCACATAACCATCATCCAAAGGTCATAGTAGTCCTTAATGAGAGTATGCGTTCCACTTAAAGTCAACTTTGAACATCCATTCCTTGATGATATTCCAGAATCCAGTAAAGACAACATTCTTTTTTTTTTGGCCTTGTTGAAAGCTCAGGAAAAGAAGATTTATATTAACCAGATAATTATTATATGTTCCCAATCTTGAGAGAATACTCAATGAAACTACAAAAAGACAGTATTTCAAGGGACCTGGCTAGTAGGAATTGGCTGACAGATGAAGGCTCCAAGCCAAAAGGCAAAGACGGGAAAGAAGAGTCTCATGCACATATTGCTGTAAGTACTTAGAAAAACATGATTTCCCTAAGCTATTTACTTCCATTTAACCTAATACTGGAGTCCTGGTGTGGCACTGTGGGTTAATGCTCTGGACTACAAGGTTGGTTTGAGCTGCAAGGTTGGCAGTTGAAGCTCAACAGCCGCTCCTTGGAAATGCTCTACAGGGTCGCTATGAGTCGGAACCAACTCTACAGCACTTACAACAACAACATCAACAACAGGCATTGCATTGCTGTCAAGTGCTATATTGAGATTTGAAGGCCAGTACTGATCCTATAGCATCCGAGTGATTTTAATTAGGGTGAGAGATATGCATTTTGAACATAGAAAATACAAGCAGCTCTATTTAGATGCCAAACAGGTGATAAATATAACATTTTCTCACAGGTTCCTTCTCTACTCCAGGGAGTCATTAAAGGTATAATGAGTGACAGAAAGTCACCCAGTAGACTCCGCCTTCTCCCCCCAGGGTTACTCCTCTTTGTTAACCTCCTAGTGGAAACCACAGGCACACAGCTTGTGTGGTCTGGACAGTCTCTCACCTCATTGCATTCCCACAAAGCTAAGTGATTGAGTCCCTTGGTCTTTGCAGTTTTCCATGTACTTTGAAACAAGTGATGCAGCTCAGTTCCTGGAATCTTACTTCTTGCTACATGTGGAGGTTACAGATAAATCCCTGACTAAGGACACATGAAAATAAGCCAGCCGGCCAAGAAAGCTACACTGCCAGTCCCCCTCGATGTGTAGTTACTAATAAAACTTGAAATCTATGAGACACTAATAGGCTTCTGTTTTGAAGACCCAGCTGCACCTGGGAAAGAAAGTTTATCAAACAGAAAGCTGAAGGCAGTTCAGTGAGCATATTAGATCCAGACAAGCATAGATTTTCTAGAAGGGGAAAGTGGGGTACAAAGAAAGTTCTTGCTTCCTCCATCAGATACTTGAAATAAAAACAAACTAAGCTTGTTGTCATCGAGCTGATTCCATGTGTGTCAGAGTGATGGCACAATGGGTGACTGCTTGACTGCTTACCGAGAGGTTGGCAGTTTATACCCACTCAGTTGTTTTGCAGGACAAACACCTGCCAATCTATTCCCGTAAAGATTACAGCCAAGGAGGAATCAAAGGCACCCAACACTAACAACAATCAATATAATAGAGCTCCTTGCCAGGACCCCACTTGGTGGATTTGAACCTCCAACTAGTTGTTGTTGTTGTTGTTAAGTGCCGTCGAGTCGGTTCCGACCCATAGCGACCCTGTACAGGGTTTCCGAGGCTGTAAATCTTGACAGGAGCAGAAAGCCTCATCTTTCTCCCGCAGAACAGCTGGTAGTTTCGAACTGCTGACCTTAAGGTTTGCAGCCCGATTCGTAACCACTACGCTACCAGAGCTCCTTCTCCAACCAGTAGCCAAGTGCACATACTTGTAATTACAAGAAGAAAGATGCGTAGTAAGCCAGCTGCAGAGGACATGCCGGAAGTACAGAGCACAAGGCGGAAGTATAGAGCACAAGACGAAGTACAGAGCACAGGCCGACTCAGCAACATAGTGCGGAGAGTCTCTTAGTAATCTGAAAACATAAAGGGAGTGATCAGGGACAGTCAGAAAAGGGTACCAAGGAATAATGAGGAGGACCGAGTTAATCACACACGTACCAGTCTCAGAAAGTTTCAGTGCCTAGACATAAAGGAGTTACCAAACCTGGGTGATTGGAACACTGGGCACCTCTCCAAATTAATCTACCGTTTTCTACTCAATGACTCTGCGTTATTCTTATGATTTTTAGAGTACCTAATCTCATGCCCATTTTATGCAATTTGCACTAACCATTCTCCCCGCCTGGAAAGTTCTTTCCTCAGAGCTACATATGATTTGGACTCTCAATTAGTGTCTCTGCTTAGAGGTCACTTTTTGAGAAAGGCCTCCTCTGATCACTAGCATTTAAAGTCTCCTTGATGCCACCACCTTGCATCACACTACCCTTTCAGAGCAATCACCACCATACAGCATGCTTGCTTATGTGCCTGCTTGTTTTCTCTTGTAGAATGGGAACTTCACAAAGACAGAGACTTCATCTATTTTGTTCACAAATAAGTCCCAATATCGAAAAGAATGTACAACACACAGTAAACACTTAATAATAAACTGTCACATTTGTGAATGAACACAAAATGCTCAAGTGACCTCCTGGGTTTTTGTTTAGGGCAGTGTTATGGGTAAAAACTGGATTTTGTTACTATTATTATTGTTTTTTTTTATTAGTCCACTGTATGTCAGGTTGGCCCAAGAACATACTGCCTACACATTTACTTATGTTTCCTTATGTTTTATAGAAAAGTTTTAAGACTTTCTGAAATAATTTGAAAATTTACTCATTTTGAGATGATGACTTTCAATGAATACTAATGAATCAGGATTTCAAATTATATTGACTTTGGTTGATTGATTGGTTATGGGCAATGGAGTAGTAGCTCTTTATAAGGTTTCCTAGGCTGTAAATCTTCAGAGGAACATAAAACGTCATCTTTCTCCCATGGAGCAACTGGTAGTTTAGAACTGCTGACCTTGAGGCTAGCAGCCCAACTCATAACCACTCCACTAACATAGCTCCTTACTGACTTCAGAATGAAAAATTCTAAATGGAAACACAGCTGGTCTCCTGATTAACAGCACTCATTGTGTACAGGTTTTTAAAAAAGTTCATTTCTCAACTTTTTCTGGTTTAATCATATTAATCTGTATATGAGTTTGCTTTTATTTCTGAGCACAGCCAGAATGCAGAAGCTGAAGAGCTGTCTCACAAAGCTCACACTGTAAGAGACACTGTAAAGCTTAACAAGTCTCTGCTCACTAGAACAGTAACGAAAAGGAGAGTGATGGGATGGCAGACTCTGTCAGGTGATAAGCAGAAAGATGGTGCAAAGTGTACAGAGACACTCACTGATGTCACCACCAGCTGCCAGGTCTGAGAGACTAAACCAGGGAACACGCAGACCTGTCTTAGGAGTTGAAGGGTAGGAGGCAGTGAACAGGCCTAGATTTTCTACGGGCTACACAAGCTCAACTCAGCTTTTACCAAACAACCAAGAAAAGCCAATAGAGAAATGTCATGGAGGGAAAAGCAGATAGAAACATTCTAATTCCTAAGGAAATTGCACAAGAGAATGTTGTTGTTGTTACGTGTTGTTGAGTTGGTTACAACTCATGGTGACCCCGTGTAACAAACACTGCCCAGTCTTGCATCGTCCTCACAATCAGTCCTGTTTGAGCCACTTGTTGTATCACTGTGTCAATGTATTCCATTGAGAGTCTTCCTCTTTTTCAGTGACCCTCTACTTCACCAAGCATGATGTCCTTCTCCAGGGACGGATCCCTCCTGATTACTTGTCCAAAGTCTGTGAGATGATGTGTCACCGTCTTCATTTCTAAGAAGCATTCCGGCTGTGTTTTTTCCAACACAGATTTGTTTGTTCATCTAGCAGTGCATAGTATTATTTAATATCTTTTAAAAGCACCTATTCTCCTTCAGTCTTCCTTATTCAATGGACAAGAGAATAGGGGAAATTACTTAAAAATCAAAAGACCTCAAGATTGATTCACATTAAGTATTAATGAAGTAGATTGTCTTACTTTTAGAAGACAAAAATGTTTCAATAAAAGAAGTGGGGTGGAGGATAGGCAAAAAAGATGATCAATTATTGATAATCTATTAATGACAGTCACTTGATATACATGATCTCATGTAACTCTCATACAAACCCCTTCATGCCCATTAGGTTGTTGTTGTCATTGTTGTTAAATACTGTCAAATCAGTTCTGACTCATGGCGGCCCTTTATAGGGATTTTTAGGCTGTAAATCTTCACGGGAGCAGAGTATCTCATATTTTCCAGCAGAGCAGCTGATATATTCGAACTGCTGACCTTGTGGTTAGCGGCCCAACTTGTAACATACTACACTCCTTATTTCCATTTTTGTTGTTGTTGTTAAGTGCCGTCGAGTCAGTTCCCATCCATAATGACCCTGTATAGGGTTTCCAAGGAGCCTCTAGTGAGCTTGAACTGCCGACCTTGCAGTTCAAATGGCTTTACAGTCTAGTGCATTAGCCCACAACGCCACACTGGTGGTGGTGGTACTTATATGCCGTGGAGTCAGTTCCGACTCATAGCGACCCTGTACAGGGTTTCTGAGGCTGTAAATCTTTACGGAGCAGAACGCCTCATCTTCCTTCCGCGGAGCCACACTAGAACTCTTCTATATCCATTTTGGATCAGGAAATTTAGGCTCAAAGAGGTTAATTGGCTACCTGAAAGCCACAGAGCAAGGCCTAGGTGACTCAAAAGCTATGAATTTTCAAAGCACAAAGTGCTTGTTTAAATATAAGTACAAGAATTAATTGTTTATTCCTTGTAATATGACTGTTTTTTTTTAAAAAAATATATCAGACCTTGTGATTCAGACACATCAAGTTTTACAAATATGCCTTTCTCTTCTACACACATGATGACCAGTACATAGAAATGGATTAAGTATTTGTGCACCTATAACTTTGGAAATACTCAAAAGTAAGTTAATGATATAATTAAAAATTTTTTAAAAAGCATTTGACCCAGCATAAGGTTGGTTTTGTTTTTGTTTTTGTTTTTTTAAATATTTGCCCTGCCTCTGACTTTGAATATAGCACTTAAAGATTAAGAGGTTTACTTTAGTCATTTGATTATTCAGATTGATAATATCCAATAATATGTATAATTAAGTTGGCAATTCAAACCCACCAGCTGCTCCTCGGAAACCCCCTATACATGGTTGCTATAAGTTGGAGTCCTGGTATGGCGCTGTGGGTTAATGCACCAGACTGCAAAGTTGGTTTGAACCACAAGATCGGCAGTTCACTCTCACCAGCTGCTCCTTGGAAACCCTATACAGGGTTTCTATGGGTCAGAACCGACTCTAGAGGACATACCAACAACAACAATGAGTTGGAACTGTGAGTTAGAACTGACTGGATGGCACTTAACAACAACACAATGACAATGTACATAATTAAAGTAAGAAGCATGTAGTTAGGGGCTCTGGTAGCATAGCGGTTACGAATCGGGCTGCAAACCACAAGGTCAGCAGTTCAAAACTACCAGCTGTTCCATGGGAGACAGATGAGACTTTCTGTTCCTGTCAAGATTTACAGCCTCGGAAACCCTGGGCAGGGTCGCTATGAGTTGAAACCGACTCCACGGCACATAATCACCACCAGCATGTTGTTTTTAAGTGCTGCTTGAATTGTTCTGACCCATAGTGACCCTGCATAGGGTTTCTGAAGAGCGACTGGTGGGTTTGAACCTCCGACCTTGAAGTTCAAACTGACTTTGTGATCCAGCACATTATCCTGCAGCCCCGCGCCGCCTAGGAGGTACTTAACAGGAGCACTGGTGGCGCAGTGATTAAGAACTAGGCTGCTAACTGAGACTTTAATAGTTTGAAACTACCATCTGATCCACATGAGAAAGATGTGGCAATCTCTCTCACTAAAGATTACAACTTTGGAAAGCATATAGGGCAATTCTACTGTATTCTGTATGGTTAGGTAGGCAAGAGAATCAACTCAGTTCAGCAGGTCTGGGTAAGTATTTAATATTTAATAGTTATTGTTGTTTTATGCCTTTGAGACAGTTCCGACTCAGAGAGATCCTGTCTCCAGTCTCCTACGCTGTAAATCTGTACTGGAACAGAAATCTTCATCTTTCTCCTGAGAAGTAGCTGGTGGATTCAAACTGTTGACCTTGTGGTTAGTAGCCCAAAGCATAACCAATAATGCAATCAGCACTTCCTTATGTCTATGGATATTACTACTGCTATTATTGGATAGGATCAGAACTGGGCTGCGAACCACAAGGTGAGCAGTTCAAACCCAACAGCTGCTCCTCGGAAACCCTAAACAGGGTCACTATGAGTCAGAACTGATAAGACGACACTTAACATCAACAACAATTATTACTATATGAGAAAAGAGTCCTCCTGCAATCTATTAGGTAAATGTGTCTTCTGTATAAGGATCAACATGGTTAGTTCAGGATGGTTTCTTGTAATATGTGGGGCAAAAGGAAGGTCTCAGGATAGGGCCAGCCAATGTGAATGACAATCTGAGCTGCACAGGTGGCTTATCCTCTTAGAAGCTAAGAGCAGGAAAAGAGTTGAAGACAGAAAAGTTCACTATTGGATCTTTGATCAACTGAAGAAAGTACAATAGGATCTGATTTGATAGATTATTGTCTTCTAAAAAAGATATGGAAAGAGGCATATGATTGCTGACTTCAGATGGAGCTTGGCTGAATTCAGAGAATACAAGGATGATCTTTACTTGAGCTTTGTTGACTGGGCAAAGGCAGTTGACAATGTGGATAATGACAAACTCTGGATATCATTGTACAGAGTGGCTAATCCAGAACACTTCACTGTGCCCATGAAGAACCAGTATGTACAACAAGAGGCAACTGTTTGAACAGAACAAGGGAACACTGAATGGTTTAAAATCAGGAAAGATGTGTGCCAGGAATGTATCCTTTCACCATACTTACTCAATTTGTATGCTGAGGAAATCATCGGAGCTGCTGGATTATATAAAGAAGAACATGGCACCAGGATTGGAGGAAGACTCATTAACAACTTGAGATACGCAAATGATAAAACCATGCTTAGTGGAAATGAAGAAGACTTTAATATACACTGATGAAGAACAAAGACTACAGTTTTCAGTATAGGTTACACCTCAATGTAAAGAACGCAAAGATCCTCTCAACTGGACCAAAAAAAAAAATAAATAAATAACATCATGCTAATTAGAGAAAAGAGTCCTGGTGTGGCTCTGGAGGACAAGCACTAGATTGTAAGATTGGTATGAATTGCAAGGTCGGCGGTTCAAACTCACTAGCCACTCCCCAGAAACCCTATACAGAGTTGTTATGAGTCAGAACTGACTTGACAGCACTTAACAACCACAGAGAAAAGACTAAAGTTGTCAAAAACTTCATTTTCCTTGGGCCCACAATCTACACTCATGGGGAAAAGCAGTGAAGAAATCAAACGAAATATTGCATCAGGCAAATCTGAAGCAACAGACCTCTTTAAGGTGTTAAGAGCAAAGATGTCAGTTTAAGGATTCAGGTGTATGGGATTATGAGTATTTTTAATCACCCTATATACATGTGAAAGTTAGACAATGAATCACGAAGCCCATTGATGCATTTTAATTATGGAGTTGGAGAAAAATATTGTTAAGTTCCATGGACTACTTAAAGAGTAAGCAAATGTATCTTGGAAGAAATACAATCGTAATGCTCCTTAGAAACAAAGATGGCAAGGCTACATCTCTTGTTCTTTGGACATGTTTCCAGAAGGATCAATCTCTTGAGGATATTATGCTGAGTATAATATCAGCAAAAAAACCGAAGATCCCCAATGAGATGGAGATGGCTTACCACAGTAGCAGCAACAATGGGCTCAAACGTCACAACAATTGTGAGAATGGCGCAGAAGCATGCAGTGTTTCATTCTGTTGTGCAGATAGGTTCACTATGAATCAAACCTGACTTGATGACACCCAACAACAAATGTATATACATACTTACCTCTTGCCAAAAATGTAATTTTATGGCATGAAGTGAGAAGTCATTGTAGAATTTAAAAATTTTTTAAAGCTCTGTCTTTGAAGAGACAATAACTGAGTTATTAAGACTTGGAAGATTTATAGTTAAAGTCTAAATATAATGGCATGAACAAAGATTTAATCTTCACCCTGACCTATGGCACATGAATTGAAAGTTTAAGCTTTATTGTTCTTCTTTAAGTAAATGTCGTATTCATTTATCACTTAACTTATTAATACATTGTTTAAAATACTCAAGTATCAAGGTCCATGTCATTTTAATTCATTAAGTTATCCAAGACCTTGACAGATGTTTTTCAGTTGAATCACGCTATTTTCTCAGACTGTTGAAATATGTTCAATGACTTCAGGAGGCCCCTAAATGTCGAACACATATTCACATTTTTTAAAGACACCAAAGCAATGTGTACAGGCTTTTAAAAAAGACACTAATAGAAGAATTTATAATAAAAATAAATCCTCTCTTACGATCCCATCCAAATCTGTGCTTTCTTGTTCTATTCATTCTATTCCTGATTGTCAATCTCTTTCAGTGCTTTTTGGCTGTGTTTTTCCAGGCATTATCTATGACCTTAGATCTTTAAGTCATGTGATTCAGCTCACGTATACCCTCTCTTTAGCCAAACTTTTTCTCTGTCCAAGTTTCTGTTATTGATTTTGCTTTCATTAATTTTATGACTTTAGAAATTCTGTGTGTTGCAAAGTTGTTGTTGTTTGCCGTGGAGTCGGTTCCGACTCATAGCGACCTTGTACAGGGTTTCCGAGGCTGAAAAGCTTTACGGGAGGAGAAAGCCTCATTTTCCTCCCACAGAACAGCTGGTAATTTCGAACTGCTGAGCTTGCAGTTCGCAGCCCGATTCGTAACCACTAAGCTATCAGCACTCCTTGTGTTGCAAAGTAGAACTTCTCAATATGGTTTTCTTGACTATACTCTTTATGGAAGAAGACCACCAGGTCTGTTCCTTTCTTTGGTACCACTAGTCAGATTTGAACCACTAATCTCTTGGTCTCCTCATATTATGAAAGCTGTATTTTATTATTACAGCCCTAGTAGTCCCATTTGTATCATTAAATGATATACTTCTATTTACTGTTTGGATTCCTGGTATGCCTCTGTAGGATAAGTACTACACTGCCAACCACCAGGTCAGTAATTCACACCCACCAGTTATTTTTTGGAAACCCTACACAGGGTCACTATTAGTAGGAACCGATTCAACAGCATTTCACAACAAAAATTCACTGTTCTGTCAATGGTGAGCAGCATCATTTGCCTCCTTAGCCTGTAAATAAGGATATTATTAACAGAACCTTTACCTTCACCTCTCTCCAACTTCCAACTCCCATCTTTAGTTAGTCACAAACTTTTACATTATCAAGATTAATAATATTTATATTCTGTCTTGAAATCATAGTTAATTTGTGAGCTTTGACAGTAGGTTAAGCACAAAAGTTAAAAATCAGTAGAGTATTTACACTTTTGAATAAACATAACTCCCTGAAGAGCTATACTAGACATAGGTCAACACACTTCCTTCTGCCTGTGTGAAATGTCAGGACACATAAGCCATTCAAAAGTGAACATGCCCAGTCTAGAAGTTAATGACTTCTATTTGATTACAATTCGTCAGGTATTAAATGCATGCCACATTTTACTTTACAGCATACTTGGACCATGTAATTCTTACAAAATGTTTTATTTCCTTAATTCTTTCAGCATTTTGTGAGTATTTTTAATACAAATATCCAGGCCACACTTTAACCCCAAGGAATGACTTTTCCATTATTTATTTACTTTCCTTCTCATAGCTTTTGTTCTTCTTCATGCCCCTTGTTGCTGAAACTGTATCGTAGGCATGGATCATTTTATATTGAAGCTTTATGCTTTGGATCTTTTCTCTAATATTTTATATTGTTTGAGCATTTTGTTCTATTTTACAGGGCTGTTTTTCAACAATGGATAATCATCTGTCTATTCATTATATTAGTTTTTAATTTTAGTAATTATATTTTTAATTTTCAAGAGAGATGTTGTATCTGTTCATTTTTCATGGTAGCTGGTGTTTATTGTGTAGCTTTGATAGTTTCTGATTTCTCTGAGGATGTTAACAAGGAATTTTGCAAAATCATGATAATAACAATATTAACAACTATTTGACTTAACCCAAAATCACCATGATTTCTTTCAGAAGTAGTCTTCATAATTACTTTTCTTTGGGGACTGGCTATCTTCCACTGGTTGGTCATGATCAATTGTCTAATTCCTGGCTCCCTCACTTGTCTGTCAGTTGGTCACACTGTGTTGGCTTGTGTGTTGCTGGGATAGTGGAAAGTATGTGACAGTACCGTCACCCATGGTAAACAGTCTTATGCAGGAAATTTCCAAGACCAATAACTTATTCATTGTATGACCTTTTTTTCAACAACGTAAAAGCAACTCTATGCCTGAACCTCACCAAATGGAATACACAGGAGTCAAATTGACTACATCTGTGGGAAGAGGAGATAGACAAGCTCCATGTTATCAGTCAAAACAAGACCAGGGGCCGACTTTAGAGCACACCATCAATTGCTCATATGCAAGTTCAGGCTGAAACTGAAGAAAAGTAATGCAACTCCACAGGAACAAAAGTATGACCTTGAGTTCAACCAAACCTGGATTTAGAAACATCTCAAGAACAGAACTGATACATGAGACACTAATGACCGAAGCCCAGGAAATCTGTGGAATGGTATCAAGGACATCATATTTGAAGAAAGCAAAATGTCATTAAAAAAAGACAAGAAAAAAGGAAAAGACCAAATTGGATGTCAGAAGACATGCTAAAACTTTCTCTTGAGCAAATGGAAGAAATGAAGAAGCAAATGCACTAACCAGAAAATTTTAAAGCCCAGTTCAAGAAGACAAAGTAAAGTATTATTATTGAATGTACAAAAACCTGGAGTTAGAAAAGCAAAAGGGAAGAACATGCTTAGTATTTCTCAAGCTGAAATAATTGAAAAAAAGTCAAGCCTTGACTTGAAATATTGGATTTCATGGGCAAAATATTGAATGATGAAGAAAGTGTCAAAAGAAGATGAAAGGAATATATAGAGTCACTGTACCAAAAAGAATGGATCGATGTTCAGTCATTTCAAGAGGTACCATATAATTAAGAATCCATGGCATTGAAGGAAGAACTCCAAGGAGAATTGAGGGCAATGACAAAAAACAAGACTTCAGGGATTGACTGAATACAAAGTGAAATCTTACAACAAACTGATGCAGCACTGGATGCACTCACTTGTCTATGTCAAAAAGCTTGGAAGACAGCTATCTACCTGGGCAACCAATTGGAAGAGATCCACATTTGTGCCAATTACAAAGGAAGATGACCCAAACCGAATGTGGAAATCATAGAATAATAGCCTTAGTATCACAAACAAATAAAATTTTGTTGATGATAATTAAAAAACATTTGCAGCAGTATATCAACAGAAAGTGCCAGAAATTCAGGACAGTGTATAGAATGAGGACATTACTGACATCAGATGGATATTTGCTAAAAGTAGAGAATACCAGAAAGATATTTACTTGTGCTTTGTTGACAATGCAAAGGAATTCTACTGTGTGGCTCATGATAAATTATGGAGAGCATTGAGAAGAACTTGTACTCCTGAACATTAAATTGTGCTCATGAGGAACCTGTACATAGACAAAAAAAGACAGTCATTTGAACAAAACAAGAGGATATTGAGCAGTTTAAAGTCATGAAAGGTGTGCATCAGGGTTGTATTCTGTTACCATATTTATTCAAGCTGTATGCTGAGCAAATAATCTGATAAACTGGATTATATGAAGAAGAACATGGCATCAGGATTGAGGGGAGACTTATTAGCAACCTGCAGTATTCAGATGACACAGCCATATTTGACAGAAGCGAAGAGGACTTGGAATATTTACTGATGAAGATCAAAAACTATAGTTTTCAGTATGAATTTCACCTCAGTGTAAAGAATAAAAGAAATTCTCATAGCAGTCAAGAAATCAAATGTCTTAGGCATTAAGCAAATCTGCTGAAAAAATACTTTTCTAAAGTGTTCAACAGCAAAGTTGTCAGTTGAGGCTTAAGGTGGGCCTGAGCCAAGCCATAGTATTTTCAGTCATCTCTTAGGCATGTGAAAGTTGGACAATGAATAAGGAAGACCCTATAAGACTTGATGCATTTAAGTTATGGTGTTGGAGAGGAATCTCAAAAGTACCATGGACTGCCAAATGAATATGTCCTTTGGAAGCCAAGATAGTGAGATTTTGTTTCTTATACTTTGCATATAATATAAGGAGGGTCCTGTCTCTGGAGAAAGACATCATGCTTGATAAAGTGGATGGTCAGTAAAAAAGAGGAAGACACTCAAGGAGATGCATTGACACAGTGGCAGCAACAATTGGCTCCAATGTCACAACTGTGAGGCTGACCCAGGACAGGACAGTGTTTGCTTCTGTTATGCATAGGGTCGCTGGCTATGAGTTGGAACTGACTCGAAGGCACCTACTAACAAGAGTTTCGTCTGTGGTTGTGATTTTAGGTGTATTTCCTTTTTTAGTTTATTCTTGATTGGAAGCTGGATTGAAGGTGCTGCTTATGTGGGTGATCTTGTAGATTTAGTGCATAGGTAAAGAGCTTGAGCCCCTCTGAAGTTAGTTTATTAAACTTGCTTTTCTAGACTGCCTATCTCATACTAACAACACAATTTTTTTTTCATGATTTTTACCCAATTTGGAGCTATGGGAATATAAATCCTCAAATTTTTGTCAAAATATGAATCCAGAATTGCCAATTCCTTTGCTCTCTGTGTTTGCTCCTCAGTACAGCAGCCACCAAGGAACTCTAGTAGCGTAGTGGTTACAAATCGGGCTGCGAACCTCAAGGTCTTCAGTTTGAAACTACCAGCTGTCCGGTGGGAGAAAGATGACGCTTTCTGCTCCCGTAAAGATTTACATCCTCAGAAACCCTGTGCAGGTTCGCTATGAGTCTGAACTGACGCCACGACACATAACCACCACCACTACCACAGCCACCACTCACATGTGATTATTGAGCACTTAAATTAAGACCAGTGTGACCTCAAAACTTGATTTTCTTTAGGATAAATTTAAATTTGAATAGTCATATGTTTGGACAGTGTAATTTTGGACTTTTAGATGTTACACGCTCAGCTGATAATGAGAAGGTTTGAGGCATCTTGTGTAAAGGGCTTGACAATCTACTTCTGAAAAGCCAGCTATTAAAAACTTATAGAGCACAGTTTTCTCTGACACATTAGGGTTGAATGAGTTGGAATCAACCTAATGACAACTAATTTGCTCTGATGTAGGAGAATTGGTGTTAGTTTCTACCCTGAGAAACTGTTTCATAGTTTCAGTTTGAATTAACTCCCAGTTTTCCATCCTATATCACTCCTAACTTTCATACATGGTAAATACCTAGTTCTAGAACTTTTCTTCTATGGTTTTCTGGACAAATAATTTTTCTCATTCTTTGCTATTCCACTCAGAGCTGAAGGATTTAAGAAATTTGGGATTCAGCATCAGTTGATTCCTATCCTCCTCCCACTTTCTTTGCTGTTATAATTATACTCCAATTGCTATTTCCATATTATGTTCATAATGTGTTTTTAAAAAAGAAGAAAAGAAAGGAAAGTTCATTCAAGGAGGGAAGGCAATGGGCAAACCTACCATTTAGTTCACCATCTTAACTTGCAGTTCCCTCATAAGAGCATTGATATTTGGACAGATATTATTAATATGATATTGTCAGTGTTTTTACCCTTTCTTTTATCTATTTAAGACAACTATGAAAATAAGAACATCTAAACTCCAGATTCCCTTCTCATTTGTCAGTTTCATACTGTGGAGGCTTGTATGTTGCTGTGATGCTGGACACTATGCCACCAGCATTTCAGCACTAGTAGGGGCATCCACATTGGACAATTTTGAGTGTAGCTTTTGGACTAAGAGCAAACTAGGAAGAAGAGCTAGACAGTTAAATGCTGAGGGATTCACCATAGAAATCCTTATGTACAGTTGTTGTTGTTGTTAAGTGCCGTCGAGTCGCAGAACATTATCTGATGGAGTGCCAGACGATGAGTCCATCAGGTTGGATGAAACTTGAAATACAACTGAGGAAGGGTTGACTCCTCAAAGTAGAGTTGACCTTAATGATTTAGATGGAGCAAAGCTTTCTGGACCTTTATTTGCTGATGAGACACATCTCAAAATGAGAAGAAATAGCAGCAAGCCTCCATTAATAATCAGAATATGGGATATACAAAGTATAAATCTAGGATAATTGGAAGTCATCAAAAGTGAAATGGAATGCACAAAGACCAATTTCCTAGGCATTAGTGAGCTGAAATTGATAGGTAATGGCCATTTTAAATCAGACAATTATATGGTTTATGTCTGACTTGAATGAAATTAAGAGAAATAACATCACATTCATCATGAAAAAGAACATTTTAAGCTCTAGCTTGAAGTACAATTCTGCCTGTGACATGGTAATATCGATACTTCTACAAGGAAGACCAATTAATAAGATCAATATTCAAATTTACCCACCAACCACTAAAGTCAATGATGAAGAAATTGAAGAATTCTATCACCTATTTTGGTCTGAAATTGATCAAACATGCAATCAAAATGCATTGGTAACTTCTGTCGCTAGAATGTAAAAAGTGGGAAACAAGGAAGAAGAATCCATAGGAAATACGGCCTTGATGATAGAAACAGCTCTGGAGATTGAATGACAAATTTTGAAAGACCAATTACTTATTCATTGCAAATTCCTTTTTTTCAAAAATATGAACTGTGACTAAGCACATAGAACTCACTAGATGGAATACATAGGAATTAAACTGACTACATCTGCAAGAAGAAATGATAGAAAAACTCAATATCATCAGCCAAAACAAGACCTGGGCCAACTGTGGAATATACCATCCATTGCTTATATGCAAGTTCAGGCTGAAGCTGAAGAAAATGACAACAGATCCATGGGAGCAATATATGACTTTGAATATATCCCACCTGAATTTAGAGACCACTCCAAGAATAGATGTGATGTATTTGACACTATGACCAAACACCAGAGGAGTTCTGGGATGACATCAAGAACATCACATATGAAGAAAGCAAGTCATTAAAAGGGCATGAAAGAAAGAAAAGACCAAAATGGACATCGGGAAAGACTTTGAAACTTTCTTATTTATTTTTTTATTGACTATGCAAAGGCATTCAACTGTCTGGACCATAACAAACTATAAATAATGGTGAGAAAAAAATGGGAATTCCAGAATGCTTAATTGTGCTCATACAGAACCTGTACATAGATCAAGAGACAAATATTCAAACAGGACAAAGGAAGACTGAATGTTTTAAAGTCAGAAAGGTGTCCATCAGGGTTGTATACTTTCATCATAGTTATTCAGTCTGTATGCTGAGCAAATATCTGAGAAGCTGGAGTATATGAAGAAGAACTTGGCATCAGAATTGGAGGAAATTAACAACCTGGGATATGTAGATGACACCATTTTGCTTACTGAAAGTGAAAAAGACTTGAAATACTGATGACAATAAAAGAATACAGCCTGGATTACAATTCAGTGCAATAAAACAAAAATCTTCACAACTCTACTAGTAAAAAAATCATGATAAATGGAGAAAAGATTGACACTGTCAAGGATTTAATTTCACTTGGATACATAATCAACATTGTTAGAAAGAGAAGTTAAGAAATCAAACAACATATTGCACTGGGCGAATCTGCTACAAAAGACCTTTTTAGCATTAAAGATCAAAGATATCACTTTAAGGACTGAGGTGTGCCTGACCCAAGTCATGGTATTTTCAATTGCTTCATAAGCACGTGAAAGCTGGATAATAATTCAGGAAGACCATGGATTGCCAGAAGAGCAAACAATCCTGTCTGAGAAGAACAGCTACATGCCCCTTAAAAGTAAGGCTGGTAACACGTAGTCTCTTGTTTATACTTTAGACATGCTATCAGGAGGGGACCAGTTTCTGGGAAAGGACATTGTGCTTGATAAGCTGGTCCATAAGAGAAAGATGAGATTTTCTGCCCCAAAAAAGATTTATTGTTGTTGTTAAATGCCGTCGAGTTGGTTCTGACCCACAGTGACCCTGTACAAGGGTTTCTGAAGGGCGGCTTGAACTGCCGACCTTGCGGTTCAAAGTGACTTTGCATTTCAGCACATTAACCCACAACACCAAACCAGGGCTCTAAGATTTACAGCCTCAGAAACCCTATACAGAGTCTCTGAGAGTCTGAACCGACTCTTCAAGACTTAATATAACAATTATATGACTATTCAAATTTATATGAAATATATTTTAAGCTCCAGTCCCTCAACCACACTATTCACATTTCAAGTGCTCCATGGTCATACATAACTTGTGGCTACTGTACAGAATAGCAGAGGTGGAGAACATTTTCAATATTGCATAAAGTTCTGTTGACAGCATCCTTCTTCAACTAACTAGGAACTCATCAATTAAAAGTTAACTCATTAAAAATCAAGGTCTGACAGATGAGGCAGAGGAAGGGCTCTCTTTTCTCTTTTTAATTAAAAACTTGTGTTAAAATTTCCTTGCATCTGTTTTAGAGAAGGAAATCTCCCTGCAGGTCATTCATGTTTATTTGGGAGCAGTTCTTTGGGTTTATATTGACTGAACAAATTGACTACTTGTTCTGGCATGGCCCAGCTGATGAATAGGTGAAAATTTTGAATACCTAGATTGCTTCCTGACAGGCAGAGACCAAATGCTTCCATATATGTTCTGTGCAGTAAGGCTTATAAATACAGAAGTTTTTACATTACTTCTGAGAAGAATGAGAATGGGAAAAAAGAGGAAACAGGAATTTGACAATGACTTTTACCTGGTTTTCCTTTACAGTTTGTAGGCCATCCTTGAGTCAATCCTAGTGACAGCTCATCTTAATTACCTCCCTGGAATCTGTGCCTGAACAACAAACTGTAAACCTTTCAAACAGAACTCTGATAAGGAAGAACTACTTCTAGCCCACTCTGAATTGTTGTTTTTATCTACTTTGCAGTCCTTGGTGATGAATTGAACACAGTTTCAGATATGGAAAGTAATGTCGAAAGTCAAAGATTTTTATTGATTCAAAGATAACAGTGAAAGAGAGGGAAATCTGCAATTTAAAGGAAATTCAGCTCCTTAGAAATTAATCTCAACTAGCTGTATGCCTAACAATTAGGTACAATGTGTAAAACAAAAATAGAAACAATTGATATGTAAAAATAAAGCTAGCCCTTTGAAATCTGTCAATGGATCACTTTGGAATTTTGACACTTCAAAAATTGCCTGGGAGTTGCATGCTTCCTGAACTCCATCCCCGCTGGGAAGGTTATGTCAGAAGAAAAAGACCCATGACATTCCATCTTCTCTCTTACATACAATTCAATGCATTATCTAAAAGTCATCATCCTCAAATATTTGAAATCTACTCTTAAATATGATTGTTTGTCTTTAAAGAGTTTTTATGCTCTCTAAATTATTTTGTTTTTTAAATATTTTTACTTTTGTTGTTTAGTGCTGTTGCGTTGGTTCCAACTCATAGAGACCCTGTAGGGTTTTCAAGGAGCAGCTGCTGGATTTGAGCCACCAAGCTTGCAGTTCAAACTGACCAGCACCCACCAGCCAAATCCACATATGACATTTTTCTGTATTTCCCATTTTTTTATTTTCAAGGAGCTCTGGTAGCGTAGTGGTTACGAATCGGGCTGCAAACCTTAAGGTCAGTAGTTTGAAACTACCAGGTGTTCTGCGGGAGAAAGATGAGGCTTTCTGCTCCCATAAAGATTTACAGCCTCGGAAACCCTGTGCAGGGTCACTATGGGTCGGTACCGACTCCATGGAACATAACTACTAACCACCAAATATGATTGGTGGTGGTGGTTGGTGGTGGTGTGCCGTGGAGTCAATTCCAACTCATAGCGACCTTGTATAGTGTTTTCAAAGCTGTAAATCTTTACAGGAACAGAAAGCCTCATCTTTCTCCCAGGGAATGGGTGGTCGTTTTGAACTGCTGATTTTGAGGTTAGCAGCCTGACTCAGAAACACAATTGTGATTTGTAATATTTTCTTAAAAGAATAAATGGCATGTTATAATAGATTTTCACACAAAAATGGTTTACAATTTAGAGGTTTGATAATTATTTTTAATATGGGCAAACTAGGTAATCACACAAAAAAATCAGTCTAGATTTCTACAAGGATAACATTAACTGGGTACCATTTAAATTTTTATTGTGCATGTATGTAATCTGAACACATATTAATTTATATCATGTGATCTTTGATGGATTACTCCGTATCTATTGAAATATAAGAAAGAATGGGTGACAGTGCAACATATGTGCTTCTTTATTAGTTAATAAAATAACAAATCTAGTGACAGATTTAGTTGTTGTTACTGTTGTTAAGTCCCTTTGAGTTGGTTCCAATTACTTTGTGTTTCCAAAGCTTTAAATCTTCACAGGAGCAGAAAGCCTCTTCTTGTTCCCATGAAGCAGCTGGCAGGTTCGAACCACGGACCTTGTGGTTCACAGTCCAGTGATTATGTGTGGAGCCACCCACTCTCAGCAGATCTAGTCACCACCATAATGTTTAAGTCATAATGAGCATAATCAATGTTTCACAATATACACAATAACTGTAATGTGACATGGAAAAAATGTGTTTTTTGTGACAGATCACAATCAGTTAATATGAATAGTATAAAGTTTGGGTTTTGGCTTCAGTGTCGGTGCCATGATTTTTTTCAGTGAGAGATCAACGGTAGACCTGTCACCTCCCAGCTTCACTTCCCAGACTCCAGCACAGCCACTACTCATCTGTCAGGGGAGGCTTGCTGTGTTACTAACAGGTTTCATCAGAGCATCCAGACTAAGACCAGGAAGAAAGGCCTGTTGATCTAATTCCAAAAAGAAGCAGTCAGTGAAAGCCCTATGGGTCACAACGGTCTTGTCTCTTCATACATGGGGTTACCATGAGGTGGGCGTCAACTCAACAGCTAACAGAAATAACAACAGATATCAATATTAAATAAATATGTGTAACATTGTATAAATCATCTAAATTCGTGATAGATAAGGATCAGGATCAGCGCCAAGATTGTTCCTATTTGACATAGGTTACCTATATCTTCACCTTCCCACCTCTCCACTGTTTTTCACACCAACCGGCTCCTACATGGTACTCTCTACTTCTCTGCTGCATTCAATAATTTATTCCAATAGCCACAAAGACCTCATGGCTGTATTCAATCTGTGTGGTTTATTTGATAATAAACAGGCTACAATTTGCTTATAACTTAGAAATAACTGGAACTCTTAGGATCAGTGGCATGAAGCATACAAGCAAGGTCTAAAGGGTTCCTAAAGTGGAGTGCACACCTCTCTTCTTCTGTGCAGGGCAGCTTCCAACCAGAGCAGCTTTCAGAATAAACATCCTGTTTTCTTATTCATTCTGCTCTGTCTCCTGACCATTTACATTCAGTGTAATTATTGATTGGATGAAACTCTCTGCTGGAGAAGCTCTCACACCATTCTCATCCAGTGCTACTGACCTTGAGCAGCAGTCAGTAGGTATATGAAATGCTTATCACAAAACTTTTTTTTTTTTTAATCATCTAACAATCCAATAAGCTTACTTCCATTTTGCAGAATATACTTGATTAGGTAAAAATTCAGAATCATAAAGCAACTTGTTCAATGTCACATAGTAGAATGTGGTGGGGCCAGGGTTTAAATTTTCTATATGTAGTCCACTGTTCCTATGCTGTTCTTGTTGCTAGATGACATGGAGTCAGTTCTGACTCACAGTGACCATGTGTATAAAAGAATGAAATACTGCCCCGCCCTGCACCATTCTCACATTGCTGTTTGGACCCATTGTTGTAGACATCCTGTCAATCCATCTCATTGAGAATCCCTGGTGTGGCGCTGGGGGTTAATGCACCAGAATGAAAAGGAGGTTCAACTGCAAGGTCAGTGGTTCAAGCTCACCAGCTGCTCCTCGGAAACCCTATGCAGGGTTGCTTTGGGTTGGAAAAGACTCGATGGCACTTAACAACAACAACATAACTGAGGTCAAATATACTTCCTCATGGGGAAGGAGGAAGAGGTGAAGGGCAGGGCTACAGAAAGCACTGGTGTTACTTGTGGATGAATCAATTCCAACTCATAGTGACCACATAGGCACAGAGTAGAACTGTGGTCCATAGCGTTTTGAGAGCTGTGACCTTTCAGAAACACATCATCAGAAACTGTCCTCTGAGGTGTCTACCTTTTGACTAATAGTTAAAAGCTTAACTGGGCCATGCAGAAAGCACAGTTCTATACATTCTGCTTCTAGCTCACCTCTCTCTTTTCAATTTCAGAGCCAATGTTCCTCAATGTCTTGAAAATATTTGCTTATGATTAAGTGAAGTCTCCAGAGAAGTCTGAAATAAACCTGAAGGATATATATTTATGAAGAAATCTTCATCAGTGTAGACAGGCAAGTGGGAAGTCTCACTCCCAACCCAAACCACTTTCTTTAAAAAAGGATATTTCTCTCAGACAATGACTTCAATGTTCCTTCTCAATTTTCTACTAATGGCACAGCTATTGGACTTCTTATTTCTATTTTCAGTCAAGGACAAACACAAGAAAATGGCCAAACTCTGACACAGGCAGTCCACCCGCCAGCCAGCCTGATTCTTAGCGAGCATTGCATGCTCTACTCACAATGGCTTCCTTCATCCACCAGTCATCTACATTTTGGGTTTTGATAACAATGTAAAGTTCCAATTTTTTGAGAAAACAGAAGATGTAGGTAATCAAAAGGAATCTGGATTTTGAGGTTAGTCAGACATTGTTTGAAACTGACTTACTGCACAGGGAATTTGTATACTTAATCTCTATTTTGTTTTCTTGACTTTATAAGATCGGCCTCATAAAGTCATATTGGGAATAAGTAAGGCAGCAAACTGATGGTGCCTACAGTGCTTGGCACAATCAAGGAACTCAGTAAATCTTGGTTATTTTCCTCTCAAGCTCCTTGACACTGTTACCAAGTATTTAAGAGTCAATTAATAGTATTTGAATCTAATTTCAATATAGAAATGTCATTGATGTCTGGAAAAAGCTAAGTGAAGTTAATTTTTTTTTAATTCAAACTTGTGTGTGACTTTTAAAAATGTAAATATACTAGCTTCAATCCAAGCTTACACCTCTTTTCATATATATCCTAGAAATTCCTTATTTGATATTGTTTTCTTTTCCACTTCTCAGCACTATGCAAAGCTAGACATTTAGTAAATGTTTTGATGATAATAGATTTTCCATTTCAAAGTGGATATTTTGAGACATAGCAACATTGAACTTGCTTGAAACTATCTAATGCTTCTTCGGTTTCAGCCTGTAAATCAGATCTCCGAGTGCATTCATCTTTGATCCTTCATAGATAATTGACAAACAAAATCATTTCTTTTCTTAACAAAAGATGTGTCTTTTTAGCTAAATTAAAGTTTTGGTAACCCAATTTATTCGCTTAAACCAACAGAATAAGCAATGGATTCCTTTTTCAGTTTCAATCATGAAAATGTTGTCACATTTTATTTGTGCTCTCTGAGTTATTAGATTTCAGTTCTTGTTTCCACATGCTTTATATGCACAAGTCAAGTGTAACCTGAAAGATATTAAAGTGGATTCGCTGTGAAATGGCCCATATCTAGGAAATTTGTCTTATTGCTTCTTAACTCCTCTTTTGTTTAATGTGCTTATTGGTATTTTCCTAGGATCATGCTGGTACTTTGTGATGACACATTCTTCTGACAGCTCTGAACTTTCCGACAGAATCTCTGTGAATAAGGTGAGAGGAAGTCTTTAATTAACACCCTAAGACTGGGAATAAAAACAAAGAACAGGAAGGTTGTAAGATGGATTTGGCTGTCAAAACAAGATAAAATAACAACCCCAAAGTGCTCTGCCCCAACAACCAGCACCAAGTCGGTACTGTGGGACTCTTACACAGAAATAGGGGCCTGAATGTGGAGACCGCAGTGGAATACTTAATTTGGAAGAAAGCTATGAAACAACTTTCCACAGATATTCTCCACAGAGTACTTTGACACCTAGTTCCCATATCAGCCATCAGATGAGGCTGTGTTCAAATCCCCAATGGTCTGAAATTCCCTAGAGACAACTTTAAAGCTTCCTCAGTAATGATGACCTTCTGAAAAACAGTGAAACTGCAAAAAAAGGTCTACAAGAATCCCCAAAGTAGGACCTAGTCACTACATCTGGTTTTCAGAGTTATATAAGAATTCCATATTCCATTTGGGGAAAACCTTTTGAAGAAATGCCTTGAACATACGAGCCTAAGGCTAGAATTCTCTTTCTTTCTTTAAGAAATGATATATTTCAGAATCAAAATAGGACTGCGAGCACGGCCTAGTTTGCTAATACTGCACAACAGAGAAATGTCAGCACCGAAGCGCAAGCACATCCAGAGATTTAGTAATTTTCCTCACATCATTCTCTTTGTCTAAAAAGCTTGCTGCCCTTCTCTGATAAAGTGTGTTCTTTTACACATATGAACACTAGTTTTGCACTTTGTTGTTGTTGTTGTGTGCCGTGGAGTCGGTTCCGACCCATAGCGATACTGTATAGCGTTTCCGAGGCTGTAAATCTTTACAGGAGCAGAAAGCCTCATTTTTCTCCCGCGGATCAGCTGGCAGTTTCGAACCGCTGACATTGCGGTTCGCAGCCCTATTCGTAACCACTACGCTACCAGAGCTCTTTATTAAGTATTAAACAAATATTTGATAAACAAAAGTCCTTGTGTGGCATTGTGGGATAAAGCACTGGACCAAAAAGTCAATTAAGTTCAAGCTCACCAGCTGCT
>NW_006408547.1:5756564-5778944 GCF_000296735.1 Chrysochloris asiatica | reverse complement strand
CCACGACACATAACCACCACCACTACCACAGCCACCACTCACATGTGATTATTGAGCACTTAAATTAAGACCAGTGTGACCTCAAAACTTGATTTTCTTTAGGATAAATTTAAATTTGAATAGTCATATGTTTGGACAGTGTAATTTTGGACTTTTAGATGTTACACGCTCAGCTGATAATGAGAAGGTTTGAGGCATCTTGTGTAAAGGGCTTGACAATCTACTTCTGAAAAGCCAGCTATTAAAAACTTATAGAGCACAGTTTTCTCTGACACATTAGGGTTGAATGAGTTGGAATCAACCTAATGACAACTAATTTGCTCTGATGTAGGAGAATTGGTGTTAGTTTCTACCCTGAGAAACTGTTTCATAGTTTCAGTTTGAATTAACTCCCAGTTTTCCATCCTATATCACTCCTAACTTTCATACATGGTAAATACCTAGTTCTAGAACTTTTCTTCTATGGTTTTCTGGACAAATAATTTTTCTCATTCTTTGCTATTCCACTCAGAGCTGAAGGATTTAAGAAATTTGGGATTCAGCATCAGTTGATTCCTATCCTCCTCCCACTTTCTTTGCTGTTATAATTATACTCCAATTGCTATTTCCATATTATGTTCATAATGTGTTTTTAAAAAAGAAGAAAAGAAAGGAAAGTTCATTCAAGGAGGGAAGGCAATGGGCAAACCTACCATTTAGTTCACCATCTTAACTTGCAGTTCCCTCATAAGAGCATTGATATTTGGACAGATATTATTAATATGATATTGTCAGTGTTTTTACCCTTTCTTTTATCTATTTAAGACAACTATGAAAATAAGAACATCTAAACTCCAGATTCCCTTCTCATTTGTCAGTTTCATACTGTGGAGGCTTGTATGTTGCTGTGATGCTGGACACTATGCCACCAGCATTTCAGCACTAGTAGGGGCATCCACATTGGACAATTTTGAGTGTAGCTTTTGGACTAAGAGCAAACTAGGAAGAAGAGCTAGACAGTTAAATGCTGAGGGATTCACCATAGAAATCCTTATGTACAGTTGTTGTTGTTGTTAAGTGCCGTCGAGTCGCAGAACATTATCTGATGGAGTGCCAGACGATGAGTCCATCAGGTTGGATGAAACTTGAAATACAACTGAGGAAGGGTTGACTCCTCAAAGTAGAGTTGACCTTAATGATTTAGATGGAGCAAAGCTTTCTGGACCTTTATTTGCTGATGAGACACATCTCAAAATGAGAAGAAATAGCAGCAAGCCTCCATTAATAATCAGAATATGGGATATACAAAGTATAAATCTAGGATAATTGGAAGTCATCAAAAGTGAAATGGAATGCACAAAGACCAATTTCCTAGGCATTAGTGAGCTGAAATTGATAGGTAATGGCCATTTTAAATCAGACAATTATATGGTTTATGTCTGACTTGAATGAAATTAAGAGAAATAACATCACATTCATCATGAAAAAGAACATTTTAAGCTCTAGCTTGAAGTACAATTCTGCCTGTGACATGGTAATATCGATACTTCTACAAGGAAGACCAATTAATAAGATCAATATTCAAATTTACCCACCAACCACTAAAGTCAATGATGAAGAAATTGAAGAATTCTATCACCTATTTTGGTCTGAAATTGATCAAACATGCAATCAAAATGCATTGGTAACTTCTGTCGCTAGAATGTAAAAAGTGGGAAACAAGGAAGAAGAATCCATAGGAAATACGGCCTTGATGATAGAAACAGCTCTGGAGATTGAATGACAAATTTTGAAAGACCAATTACTTATTCATTGCAAATTCCTTTTTTTCAAAAATATGAACTGTGACTAAGCACATAGAACTCACTAGATGGAATACATAGGAATTAAACTGACTACATCTGCAAGAAGAAATGATAGAAAAACTCAATATCATCAGCCAAAACAAGACCTGGGCCAACTGTGGAATATACCATCCATTGCTTATATGCAAGTTCAGGCTGAAGCTGAAGAAAATGACAACAGATCCATGGGAGCAATATATGACTTTGAATATATCCCACCTGAATTTAGAGACCACTCCAAGAATAGATGTGATGTATTTGACACTATGACCAAACACCAGAGGAGTTCTGGGATGACATCAAGAACATCACATATGAAGAAAGCAAGTCATTAAAAGGGCATGAAAGAAAGAAAAGACCAAAATGGACATCGGGAAAGACTTTGAAACTTTCTTATTTATTTTTTTATTGACTATGCAAAGGCATTCAACTGTCTGGACCATAACAAACTATAAATAATGGTGAGAAAAAAATGGGAATTCCAGAATGCTTAATTGTGCTCATACAGAACCTGTACATAGATCAAGAGACAAATATTCAAACAGGACAAAGGAAGACTGAATGTTTTAAAGTCAGAAAGGTGTCCATCAGGGTTGTATACTTTCATCATAGTTATTCAGTCTGTATGCTGAGCAAATATCTGAGAAGCTGGAGTATATGAAGAAGAACTTGGCATCAGAATTGGAGGAAATTAACAACCTGGGATATGTAGATGACACCATTTTGCTTACTGAAAGTGAAAAAGACTTGAAATACTGATGACAATAAAAGAATACAGCCTGGATTACAATTCAGTGCAATAAAACAAAAATCTTCACAACTCTACTAGTAAAAAAATCATGATAAATGGAGAAAAGATTGACACTGTCAAGGATTTAATTTCACTTGGATACATAATCAACATTGTTAGAAAGAGAAGTTAAGAAATCAAACAACATATTGCACTGGGCGAATCTGCTACAAAAGACCTTTTTAGCATTAAAGATCAAAGATATCACTTTAAGGACTGAGGTGTGCCTGACCCAAGTCATGGTATTTTCAATTGCTTCATAAGCACGTGAAAGCTGGATAATAATTCAGGAAGACCATGGATTGCCAGAAGAGCAAACAATCCTGTCTGAGAAGAACAGCTACATGCCCCTTAAAAGTAAGGCTGGTAACACGTAGTCTCTTGTTTATACTTTAGACATGCTATCAGGAGGGGACCAGTTTCTGGGAAAGGACATTGTGCTTGATAAGCTGGTCCATAAGAGAAAGATGAGATTTTCTGCCCCAAAAAAGATTTATTGTTGTTGTTAAATGCCGTCGAGTTGGTTCTGACCCACAGTGACCCTGTACAAGGGTTTCTGAAGGGCGGCTTGAACTGCCGACCTTGCGGTTCAAAGTGACTTTGCATTTCAGCACATTAACCCACAACACCAAACCAGGGCTCTAAGATTTACAGCCTCAGAAACCCTATACAGAGTCTCTGAGAGTCTGAACCGACTCTTCAAGACTTAATATAACAATTATATGACTATTCAAATTTATATGAAATATATTTTAAGCTCCAGTCCCTCAACCACACTATTCACATTTCAAGTGCTCCATGGTCATACATAACTTGTGGCTACTGTACAGAATAGCAGAGGTGGAGAACATTTTCAATATTGCATAAAGTTCTGTTGACAGCATCCTTCTTCAACTAACTAGGAACTCATCAATTAAAAGTTAACTCATTAAAAATCAAGGTCTGACAGATGAGGCAGAGGAAGGGCTCTCTTTTCTCTTTTTAATTAAAAACTTGTGTTAAAATTTCCTTGCATCTGTTTTAGAGAAGGAAATCTCCCTGCAGGTCATTCATGTTTATTTGGGAGCAGTTCTTTGGGTTTATATTGACTGAACAAATTGACTACTTGTTCTGGCATGGCCCAGCTGATGAATAGGTGAAAATTTTGAATACCTAGATTGCTTCCTGACAGGCAGAGACCAAATGCTTCCATATATGTTCTGTGCAGTAAGGCTTATAAATACAGAAGTTTTTACATTACTTCTGAGAAGAATGAGAATGGGAAAAAAGAGGAAACAGGAATTTGACAATGACTTTTACCTGGTTTTCCTTTACAGTTTGTAGGCCATCCTTGAGTCAATCCTAGTGACAGCTCATCTTAATTACCTCCCTGGAATCTGTGCCTGAACAACAAACTGTAAACCTTTCAAACAGAACTCTGATAAGGAAGAACTACTTCTAGCCCACTCTGAATTGTTGTTTTTATCTACTTTGCAGTCCTTGGTGATGAATTGAACACAGTTTCAGATATGGAAAGTAATGTCGAAAGTCAAAGATTTTTATTGATTCAAAGATAACAGTGAAAGAGAGGGAAATCTGCAATTTAAAGGAAATTCAGCTCCTTAGAAATTAATCTCAACTAGCTGTATGCCTAACAATTAGGTACAATGTGTAAAACAAAAATAGAAACAATTGATATGTAAAAATAAAGCTAGCCCTTTGAAATCTGTCAATGGATCACTTTGGAATTTTGACACTTCAAAAATTGCCTGGGAGTTGCATGCTTCCTGAACTCCATCCCCGCTGGGAAGGTTATGTCAGAAGAAAAAGACCCATGACATTCCATCTTCTCTCTTACATACAATTCAATGCATTATCTAAAAGTCATCATCCTCAAATATTTGAAATCTACTCTTAAATATGATTGTTTGTCTTTAAAGAGTTTTTATGCTCTCTAAATTATTTTGTTTTTTAAATATTTTTACTTTTGTTGTTTAGTGCTGTTGCGTTGGTTCCAACTCATAGAGACCCTGTAGGGTTTTCAAGGAGCAGCTGCTGGATTTGAGCCACCAAGCTTGCAGTTCAAACTGACCAGCACCCACCAGCCAAATCCACATATGACATTTTTCTGTATTTCCCATTTTTTTATTTTCAAGGAGCTCTGGTAGCGTAGTGGTTACGAATCGGGCTGCAAACCTTAAGGTCAGTAGTTTGAAACTACCAGGTGTTCTGCGGGAGAAAGATGAGGCTTTCTGCTCCCATAAAGATTTACAGCCTCGGAAACCCTGTGCAGGGTCACTATGGGTCGGTACCGACTCCATGGAACATAACTACTAACCACCAAATATGATTGGTGGTGGTGGTTGGTGGTGGTGTGCCGTGGAGTCAATTCCAACTCATAGCGACCTTGTATAGTGTTTTCAAAGCTGTAAATCTTTACAGGAACAGAAAGCCTCATCTTTCTCCCAGGGAATGGGTGGTCGTTTTGAACTGCTGATTTTGAGGTTAGCAGCCTGACTCAGAAACACAATTGTGATTTGTAATATTTTCTTAAAAGAATAAATGGCATGTTATAATAGATTTTCACACAAAAATGGTTTACAATTTAGAGGTTTGATAATTATTTTTAATATGGGCAAACTAGGTAATCACACAAAAAAATCAGTCTAGATTTCTACAAGGATAACATTAACTGGGTACCATTTAAATTTTTATTGTGCATGTATGTAATCTGAACACATATTAATTTATATCATGTGATCTTTGATGGATTACTCCGTATCTATTGAAATATAAGAAAGAATGGGTGACAGTGCAACATATGTGCTTCTTTATTAGTTAATAAAATAACAAATCTAGTGACAGATTTAGTTGTTGTTACTGTTGTTAAGTCCCTTTGAGTTGGTTCCAATTACTTTGTGTTTCCAAAGCTTTAAATCTTCACAGGAGCAGAAAGCCTCTTCTTGTTCCCATGAAGCAGCTGGCAGGTTCGAACCACGGACCTTGTGGTTCACAGTCCAGTGATTATGTGTGGAGCCACCCACTCTCAGCAGATCTAGTCACCACCATAATGTTTAAGTCATAATGAGCATAATCAATGTTTCACAATATACACAATAACTGTAATGTGACATGGAAAAAATGTGTTTTTTGTGACAGATCACAATCAGTTAATATGAATAGTATAAAGTTTGGGTTTTGGCTTCAGTGTCGGTGCCATGATTTTTTTCAGTGAGAGATCAACGGTAGACCTGTCACCTCCCAGCTTCACTTCCCAGACTCCAGCACAGCCACTACTCATCTGTCAGGGGAGGCTTGCTGTGTTACTAACAGGTTTCATCAGAGCATCCAGACTAAGACCAGGAAGAAAGGCCTGTTGATCTAATTCCAAAAAGAAGCAGTCAGTGAAAGCCCTATGGGTCACAACGGTCTTGTCTCTTCATACATGGGGTTACCATGAGGTGGGCGTCAACTCAACAGCTAACAGAAATAACAACAGATATCAATATTAAATAAATATGTGTAACATTGTATAAATCATCTAAATTCGTGATAGATAAGGATCAGGATCAGCGCCAAGATTGTTCCTATTTGACATAGGTTACCTATATCTTCACCTTCCCACCTCTCCACTGTTTTTCACACCAACCGGCTCCTACATGGTACTCTCTACTTCTCTGCTGCATTCAATAATTTATTCCAATAGCCACAAAGACCTCATGGCTGTATTCAATCTGTGTGGTTTATTTGATAATAAACAGGCTACAATTTGCTTATAACTTAGAAATAACTGGAACTCTTAGGATCAGTGGCATGAAGCATACAAGCAAGGTCTAAAGGGTTCCTAAAGTGGAGTGCACACCTCTCTTCTTCTGTGCAGGGCAGCTTCCAACCAGAGCAGCTTTCAGAATAAACATCCTGTTTTCTTATTCATTCTGCTCTGTCTCCTGACCATTTACATTCAGTGTAATTATTGATTGGATGAAACTCTCTGCTGGAGAAGCTCTCACACCATTCTCATCCAGTGCTACTGACCTTGAGCAGCAGTCAGTAGGTATATGAAATGCTTATCACAAAACTTTTTTTTTTTTTAATCATCTAACAATCCAATAAGCTTACTTCCATTTTGCAGAATATACTTGATTAGGTAAAAATTCAGAATCATAAAGCAACTTGTTCAATGTCACATAGTAGAATGTGGTGGGGCCAGGGTTTAAATTTTCTATATGTAGTCCACTGTTCCTATGCTGTTCTTGTTGCTAGATGACATGGAGTCAGTTCTGACTCACAGTGACCATGTGTATAAAAGAATGAAATACTGCCCCGCCCTGCACCATTCTCACATTGCTGTTTGGACCCATTGTTGTAGACATCCTGTCAATCCATCTCATTGAGAATCCCTGGTGTGGCGCTGGGGGTTAATGCACCAGAATGAAAAGGAGGTTCAACTGCAAGGTCAGTGGTTCAAGCTCACCAGCTGCTCCTCGGAAACCCTATGCAGGGTTGCTTTGGGTTGGAAAAGACTCGATGGCACTTAACAACAACAACATAACTGAGGTCAAATATACTTCCTCATGGGGAAGGAGGAAGAGGTGAAGGGCAGGGCTACAGAAAGCACTGGTGTTACTTGTGGATGAATCAATTCCAACTCATAGTGACCACATAGGCACAGAGTAGAACTGTGGTCCATAGCGTTTTGAGAGCTGTGACCTTTCAGAAACACATCATCAGAAACTGTCCTCTGAGGTGTCTACCTTTTGACTAATAGTTAAAAGCTTAACTGGGCCATGCAGAAAGCACAGTTCTATACATTCTGCTTCTAGCTCACCTCTCTCTTTTCAATTTCAGAGCCAATGTTCCTCAATGTCTTGAAAATATTTGCTTATGATTAAGTGAAGTCTCCAGAGAAGTCTGAAATAAACCTGAAGGATATATATTTATGAAGAAATCTTCATCAGTGTAGACAGGCAAGTGGGAAGTCTCACTCCCAACCCAAACCACTTTCTTTAAAAAAGGATATTTCTCTCAGACAATGACTTCAATGTTCCTTCTCAATTTTCTACTAATGGCACAGCTATTGGACTTCTTATTTCTATTTTCAGTCAAGGACAAACACAAGAAAATGGCCAAACTCTGACACAGGCAGTCCACCCGCCAGCCAGCCTGATTCTTAGCGAGCATTGCATGCTCTACTCACAATGGCTTCCTTCATCCACCAGTCATCTACATTTTGGGTTTTGATAACAATGTAAAGTTCCAATTTTTTGAGAAAACAGAAGATGTAGGTAATCAAAAGGAATCTGGATTTTGAGGTTAGTCAGACATTGTTTGAAACTGACTTACTGCACAGGGAATTTGTATACTTAATCTCTATTTTGTTTTCTTGACTTTATAAGATCGGCCTCATAAAGTCATATTGGGAATAAGTAAGGCAGCAAACTGATGGTGCCTACAGTGCTTGGCACAATCAAGGAACTCAGTAAATCTTGGTTATTTTCCTCTCAAGCTCCTTGACACTGTTACCAAGTATTTAAGAGTCAATTAATAGTATTTGAATCTAATTTCAATATAGAAATGTCATTGATGTCTGGAAAAAGCTAAGTGAAGTTAATTTTTTTTTAATTCAAACTTGTGTGTGACTTTTAAAAATGTAAATATACTAGCTTCAATCCAAGCTTACACCTCTTTTCATATATATCCTAGAAATTCCTTATTTGATATTGTTTTCTTTTCCACTTCTCAGCACTATGCAAAGCTAGACATTTAGTAAATGTTTTGATGATAATAGATTTTCCATTTCAAAGTGGATATTTTGAGACATAGCAACATTGAACTTGCTTGAAACTATCTAATGCTTCTTCGGTTTCAGCCTGTAAATCAGATCTCCGAGTGCATTCATCTTTGATCCTTCATAGATAATTGACAAACAAAATCATTTCTTTTCTTAACAAAAGATGTGTCTTTTTAGCTAAATTAAAGTTTTGGTAACCCAATTTATTCGCTTAAACCAACAGAATAAGCAATGGATTCCTTTTTCAGTTTCAATCATGAAAATGTTGTCACATTTTATTTGTGCTCTCTGAGTTATTAGATTTCAGTTCTTGTTTCCACATGCTTTATATGCACAAGTCAAGTGTAACCTGAAAGATATTAAAGTGGATTCGCTGTGAAATGGCCCATATCTAGGAAATTTGTCTTATTGCTTCTTAACTCCTCTTTTGTTTAATGTGCTTATTGGTATTTTCCTAGGATCATGCTGGTACTTTGTGATGACACATTCTTCTGACAGCTCTGAACTTTCCGACAGAATCTCTGTGAATAAGGTGAGAGGAAGTCTTTAATTAACACCCTAAGACTGGGAATAAAAACAAAGAACAGGAAGGTTGTAAGATGGATTTGGCTGTCAAAACAAGATAAAATAACAACCCCAAAGTGCTCTGCCCCAACAACCAGCACCAAGTCGGTACTGTGGGACTCTTACACAGAAATAGGGGCCTGAATGTGGAGACCGCAGTGGAATACTTAATTTGGAAGAAAGCTATGAAACAACTTTCCACAGATATTCTCCACAGAGTACTTTGACACCTAGTTCCCATATCAGCCATCAGATGAGGCTGTGTTCAAATCCCCAATGGTCTGAAATTCCCTAGAGACAACTTTAAAGCTTCCTCAGTAATGATGACCTTCTGAAAAACAGTGAAACTGCAAAAAAAGGTCTACAAGAATCCCCAAAGTAGGACCTAGTCACTACATCTGGTTTTCAGAGTTATATAAGAATTCCATATTCCATTTGGGGAAAACCTTTTGAAGAAATGCCTTGAACATACGAGCCTAAGGCTAGAATTCTCTTTCTTTCTTTAAGAAATGATATATTTCAGAATCAAAATAGGACTGCGAGCACGGCCTAGTTTGCTAATACTGCACAACAGAGAAATGTCAGCACCGAAGCGCAAGCACATCCAGAGATTTAGTAATTTTCCTCACATCATTCTCTTTGTCTAAAAAGCTTGCTGCCCTTCTCTGATAAAGTGTGTTCTTTTACACATATGAACACTAGTTTTGCACTTTGTTGTTGTTGTTGTGTGCCGTGGAGTCGGTTCCGACCCATAGCGATACTGTATAGCGTTTCCGAGGCTGTAAATCTTTACAGGAGCAGAAAGCCTCATTTTTCTCCCGCGGATCAGCTGGCAGTTTCGAACCGCTGACATTGCGGTTCGCAGCCCTATTCGTAACCACTACGCTACCAGAGCTCTTTATTAAGTATTAAACAAATATTTGATAAACAAAAGTCCTTGTGTGGCATTGTGGGATAAAGCACTGGACCAAAAAGTCAATTAAGTTCAAGCTCACCAGCTGCTGCTCCTTGGAACCGAGATGCTATGAGTCAGAACTGAGTGAATGGCAGTAACGAACAGCAGTAGCAAATCCACCCCCTAACTATACACCACTTTCGTTCTAGGAGCTGGAGAGAGAGAGAGAGAGATTCAAAACATGAAATCCCTGTCTTCATGACTGAAGATTCACCACTTTGATCGCCCAAAACCTAGTTGCTCCACTAAAGTTACACAATGTACATCATACTTTTACACAAAAGAAATATGCACTTGGCTCTGATCTTCTTTCCCATTTCAGATAGGCTGTCTAGATTCACCCTAATTGTAAATTCCTCAAGAGCAAGGACCTCAACTTCTCTTGATCACCTTTTGTCAAACAGCTGTCTCCACTGTGATGACCCACATCCAATGGTAAAGTTCCCAGGCATTCAGATATTATCTAATCATCTGAAATGACACTTTTGTGACATACAAAAAGGGTACTTTTGGTTTTGCCATTTTATATGCTTGGAACTTGAGTCAATAATCTAAAATAGATTTGCTAAGAGAAAAACCAAGTAGCCAAGCTGAGACAGGGCTGTGAATCTTTAGCTTTCCATACATATTACTGAGCTAAAGCAAAAAGAGGAAGAAAAAAAAAAAATTCCCTCAAATATGCAAAACTGTGGTGACTAAGTGTAATCTTATGAAATCTCAAGTAAATTAAAATATTCTCCTTGATAATAATAGCACATGTGATTAGCATTTTATGCTTTCCATTTGTTCATTTATTCAACAGCATATATTACCAGGAACCAGATTCTCAACAACGATTCTACAATGTTAAGTGAGAACTATATAATGCCTGCCTTCAGGGATCTGGTGTGTTTTCTTACTGGATTTTCTACAATCCATTCGGGATCCTTTGGTAGCCATTATGATTCCTAGGAGCTCTGGTAGCATAGTGGCTACGAATCGGGCTGCAAACCTTAAGGACAGCAGTTCGAAACTCCCAGCCACTCCGTGGGAGAAAGATGAGGCATTCTGCTCCCTCGGCAAACCTGTACAGGGTCGCTATGGGTCGGAACCGACTCCACGGCAGTGAACCACAACATGATTCCTAGGAAGCATACCCTAATAGTTTAAACACCAGATCCTGAAGTTTCTCACTGCAAGACACAGGTCACAAAGTTAGCCTCTGATTTCATTTTATGCTGTTGTCGCTGTTGTTAAGTGCCATCGAGTAGGTTCTGACTCATAGTGACCCTGTATGGGGTTTCTAAGGAGTGGTTGGTGGACAGATGGATACTATCATAGGTAGTATTGTACTTCAAGATCTTAAACTGTTCTTATTACCAATGAATGCAATGTCATTCCTCTTCAATTTGTCATTCCTGGTATAGTAAAACATATAATTGTCTCATTCAAAATATCTAATACTAGTCCATTGCAGCTTATTAATGCCTTGGATATCCATCTTTATGCATTCCATTTCATTTTTAACAACATCAAATTTTCCTATATTCATACTTAGTAATTCCACATTCTGACTATTAATGAGTGTTTACAGCTGTTTTTTCTCATTTTGTGTATTGTCCCATCAGCAAATGAGGGTCCTGCATATACAACAATACCAAAAGAGATTGACTTAAGGCACACCCTACACTAATACCACTTAATTAACATAACAAAGAATGTCCATTCCCCCAAATGGGAATCTAATCACACGTTTAAGAGTTAGGATTTGCAACACATTTTGAGAGTGGATGGAGGCCTCTTCAAACTTAATTTTATCTTTAATGGTGTTGAAAATATTTTTCATCTACTGAAGTGTAACAGTCAGAATTCAGCATAATGAAATCTATTCAAGTAATTGACTACACCATGTGATTTAGCAAGGGTAAAGGACCTAAGGCAGTAGTCAGAATGGAAAGATCAGGAACAAAGTGAAATCTCAAAAGTATGAGCTGAAACTTGTCCACAAGCGGCAGCCAAGGAGAAACATCCAGGGGAAAATAAGCGCAATTGTAGACCTAGTTGTTTGGAATCTTTGAGTTTGTTGTTGCTGTTGTTGTCAGGTGCCATCGAGTCGGAATTGACTCATAGCGACCCCATGCACAACTGAACGAAACAATGTCCGATCCTGGGCCAACCTCACTACCGCTGCCACACTTGAGTCCATCAAGGATGCCACCTGGCCAATCCATCTCGTTAGGGGTCTTCCTCTTTTTCTCTGAGTTTAGAGAGGTAAAAACCCTCTTTTAAAGGTCTTCTAACGGATTGCATCAGGCCTATGCAGGATAAGGGGAATCAGGTGGCTCTGTAGGATAAGCATTGGGCTGCTAACCACAGGTCAGTGATCCAAGTCCACAAGCTGCTCCATGAGAGAATGATGGGGATTTCTGCTCCCACAAAACTTTGCAGCCCCAGAAACCCTATTCCAGGTCACTGTGAATCAGAACTAGCTCCATAGCACTTAAAAACAACAACAGCCTAGGATAATCTTCCTTTTGATTACCATAGCTTCAATGGATTAGAGACTTTAATAGTCATATCTACACAAGCCATTCACACCTGCACCTGGACTAGTTTTTAATGGAATAACCGATAGAAGGTGAGTCTATGCAGTAAATTAGCTGCTGCTTCCCTTCCAGTATCCAACTCTCTCTAAAGACAATACCTGTTACAGATTAAATTGTGCCCAAATGTTATGCTGAAGTCCTGACCCCTGGATCTGTAAACATGAACCTGCTTGAAAACAGGGATTTTCAAGGGTATGTTAATGAGTTCATTATAGAGTTGGCCAGAATGGGGTAGGTCCTAAACATAATCCCTTAAGACAGGTATTTTATGAAAAGAGCAGAGCAGACAAAACACAAACAGGTGAAGACAGAAAACATGTGAAAGTACAAGATTCAAGCAGCTAAGAAAATAAAAGGAATGCCTGGGGCTATCAGCATGGCTGGATCCTCACCTCCAGTTGATGCCCTGAATGATTACTTCTGGCTTTCTGAATTGTAAGAAAATAAATGACTGTCTTTATTGTTATCCATTGGTTATTATTATCATTGCTATTTTTTTCCCTATAGTAATACCAGCAAACCAAGACATGCCCTAACCAGAAAAATAGTAGAAAGGGAAACCTGGGTGACCAAGATTGAATCCTAATGAATGGGTTGTTGTTGTTAGGTGCCATCAAGTCAGTTCTGACTCACAGAGACCTTATTCACAACACATCTAAGCACTGACTAGTCTGGTGCTATCCTCTAAATTGTTGTTAAGCTTGAGCCCACTGCTGCTGCCACTGTGCCAGTACGTCTCATTGGAGGTCTTGCTCTCTTCCGCCGACCCTCCACTTTACCAAGTCCTGGTGTGGCACCATAGGATAAGCACTCGACCTCAAGCTCAGTTTGAACTGTAAAATCGGTGGTTCAAACTCACCAGCCACTCCTCAGAAACCCTATACAGGCTTCCTAAGAGTCAAAATCGACTCGACAGCATAAAACAACAACAACAACAACAATATGTTCTTCTCCAGAGATTGGTCCCTACTGATTATATGTCCCAGGAGCATTCTGACTGTACTTCTTCCAACACAGATTTGTTTGTTCATCTAGCAGTCCATGGTATTTTTAATATGCTTCTCCAATACCAAAACTCAAATGCAACAATTCTTCTTTATTCATTGCACAACTTTTACATGCATATGAAGCTATTGAAAATACTGTGATTTGGGTCCTGTGCTCTTTAGTCCTCAGAATGACATCTTTGCTCTTGAACACTTTAAATAGGTCTTTTATTGCAGATTTGCCTACTTCAACACGTCATGTCATTTAATTTCCTGACTGCTGTTTCCATTAGTATGGATAGTAGATCTAAGTGAAATTAAGTCTTTGGCAACTTCAATCTTTTCTACATTTATCATGTTGCTATTTATATAGATGTTTTTCCAGTGGAGAATTTTGGCTTCCTTTACATTGACATGCAACCCATATTGAAAGCTGTGGTCTTTGAAGATTGTTAATGAGTCTTCCTCCAACCCTTATGCCACGTTCTTCATACAATCCAGCTTTTCAGATGATCTGCTCAGCTTTCATATTGAACAAGTATTGTGAAAGAATACACCCCTGGCACACAAATTTCCTGAATTTAAACCACTCAGTGTCTCCTTCTATTTGAAAGACTGCCTCTTGGTCTAGGCACAGGTTCCTGGTGGATACAATTAAGTGTTCTGAAATAGCCATTCTCTGCAACATTGTCCAAAGCTTGTCATGATCCACAGAGTTGAAAGCCTTTGTATAGTCAATAAAGCACAGGTAAACATCTTTCTGCATTTTCAGCCAAGATCCATCTGATGTCAGCAGTGGTATTCCTCGTTCCACATCCTCATCTGAATCTACCTTGAACTTCTGTCATTCCCTGTCAATGTACTGCTGCAGCCTTTGAAAAATTATCTTTAGCAAACATGGACTTGCATGCAATATTAATTATACTGTCCAGGGATTTCTGCATTTCACTGCATCACCCTCTTTGCAATACACACAAATACGAATCGCTTCCATTAAATTGGCCAGGTAGTTGTCTTCCACATGTCTTGGCATAGATGAGTGAGCACCTCGGGAGCTACATTAATTTGTTGAAAGATTCCAATTTGTATTCCATCAAATCCTGGAGCCTTATTCTTTATCAATACCTTCAGTAAACCTTGAACTTCCTCCTTCAGCATCACTGGCTCTTGATCATATGAGATCACTTGATGTATTTGAACATTAACCGTTTCTTTTTGGGAAAATGACTGTGTATCCCTTCCATCTTCTTTTGATGCTTTCTGCATCATTCAGTGTTTTACACATAAAATCCTGCAATACAGCAAGTTGAGGCTTGAATTTTTCTTCAGTTCTTTAAGCTTGAGAAATGCTGAATGTGTTCTTCCCTTTGGCTTTTCTGACTCTTGGTCTTTGCACATTTCATTGATTTTTTTCTTCTTAAGATGCTGTTTGAAATCTGTTCAGCTCATTTAATTCCCCACTTCTTCCATTTGCTTTAGCATCCCTACAGTGGAAAGTGTGTTGCAGAGTCTCTTATGACATCCATTTTGGTCTTTTCCTTCTTTCTTGTCTTCTTAAGAACCTTTTGCTGTCCTCCTGTTATCCTCCATTGGCAGGTTTCTCTCACTTACCACACCCAAATGACTCGGGGAGAGTTGCACTGGAACATAATCAAACAAGATGCCAAGGCCCCTTTCCAAGAGGTCCCTTGTTTTTTGTGTGGAGGTTGTACGGCTTCAGCATGACGACCTTCTCCTTGGACTTCTTCGCTTTTCAGGGCCTGTGTCCATATATAATCTCCTCTAGTCCTGGGAGCAGAAGCCGACAGCAGGTGTCCTTCAAAATCTCTCCCAATTCACCTGCGTGACAACATAGTTGATAAAATACAGCTAAGAAGGTTCAATTACCAGGGGTCCCTTATGTTAACTAATCCGGTTCTTTAAGACATAATTGTATTTTTGCAAGAGAGAATTTTAGAAAAAGTACAATGCAAATTTCAAGTCAGGCCTTATGTCTGCTTGACAGAGAAGCAGCATAAAGGTTGTAAGAGATCCACCCAGGCCCAGAAGTCAGAGTGGTGTACTGAAAGTAAGAAAGAGAGCGGGAGTGGTTTGAAAAGCAGACAAGGAGACCTTTGCTGGTGTTGGGCCTATGTTTCCAAAATTCAAATACACAGCAGAAGGAAGACCGTGCTGAAGAGCAGTGGAAGCTAGGCAGACTGGAAGAGATTCAGTCTCGGTCATAGCACGTTCTATATATAGCATTCTATGGGGGGCACGATGCCTCCATATGATAAATACTGGACTGCAAAGTACAAGTCCAAAGTTTGAGCTCACCAGTTGCTCCACAAGAGAAAGATGAGATTTACTACTCTCATAAGATAGATTTAAAGCCTCAGAGGATCGTTATGAATCGGAATTGAGTGGATGGCACTTAACAAAGGCTCAATACCCTCCCCAGACATCATCCGACAACACTGCTCACATTGGCCCAATATCTGTGTTGCACTAGTCTCATCCTATAGCCTTCTCTAGGTGCTTTGTGTGACTGACCTTTTCAATGCCCACTTTCTGGGAGTTCAATAAAATGGTACCCCTGAAGTTTTTAGCTGTCTTATTTATAAATTTTTAGTCTTTACTATAAAACTAAAACTGACGGTCTTCAAGCCATTGGATGAATATGTCTTCTTATGTGCCAGAAATTTCTTAGACACTGAGATTATGGTTGAGAGCAAAAAAGGCATATTCCTGAGTCATGGGGCTTACCTTATAATGAAGCTCCAGAGACATTAAGCTAGTCAACAAATATTGAGCAAATAAAATGATTCCAGTGAGTGCTGTCAAGGAAAAGAACAGGATGATATGATCAAGAGAGTAGGACTCTAAATTGTAACTTGAAAACTGTTGTTGTTGATAGATGCTGCCAAGTCAGTTCTGACTCATAGTAACCGTGTGTACAACAGAACCAAATGCAGCCAATGTTGCTACATCCTGACAATTGTTATCCTAGAAGCCATTAGTGCTACCACTGTGTCAATCCAGCTTGCTGAGGGGTATTCCTCTGTTTCATTGACCCTACACTTTACCAAACTTCATGTCCTTCGCATTATAATACAATGCCCAAAGTAGAGCGGCAAAGACTCAACATTGTTGATTTATAAGAAGCAACCCAGGCATATTCTTCAAAAACAGATTTCTTCATTCTTTGGAAGTTTATGGTATATTCAATAGTCTACCAAAATCATAATTCAAATTCAACAATTCTTCCCCTGTCTTCCTTACTCATAGTCCAGGCTTCATATGTGTGTCGAGTCAATTCCTACGTATAGGGTTTCCAAGGAGCCACTTGTGAGCTTGAACCACTGACCTTGCAGCACAAATGACTTTGCAGTCTGGCTCATTAGACCACAGCACCACACCAGGGCTCCTCACATGCATATGAGGCAATTAAAAATTCCATGGTTTGGGTTAGGCACACTTTAGTTCACAAAGTACCATCTTTGCTCTCTAACAGTTTAAAGATGTCTTTTAATGAAATACCTCATTTGATTTCTTGACTGCAACTTTCATGAACATTGATTGTGGATCCAAGTAAAATGAAATCTTTGATGCCTTCGATCTTTTCTCCTTTGTCATGGTTTATTGATCGTTTATGAGGATTTTCTTTGTTTTCACTCTGAGGCGTAATCAATACTGAATCCTATAGACTTTGATCTTCATCAGTAAGGACTTCAAGAACTCTTTGCTTCCAGTAAGTAAAGCTGTGCCTCTGTAGGTCACAGGTTGTTAATGAGGCTTCCTCAAATTCTGATGATAATCTAGTTTCTTAGATTATTTTCTCAGTATATATAAAGTGTCAGAATATGAGCCCTACAGATTAAAGATACTCAAAACATGATTGCCTCCTCAAAGTAGAGTTGACCATGATGGTACTATGGAGTAGACCTTTCAGGACCTTCACTTCCTAATGGGGCACTGTTGGGAGAAACTGCGTGGAAGGTCTCTGACTTGGGGATCGTTTAACTGAAGGATTGTGGCTAACTCCTAGGTTATTACAAAGCTTAACCATGGGACATGGAAACCCAAAGGCATGCCATGTAGCAGTTGTGACCCACAACTTCAGGCTGCACTCAAGTCTGGCTGCCCCTTGGGTTTTTGCAAGGCTGACCCTGGGAACAAAGAATTGGAAAAGTCTTTCCTTTTACACAGCTCAGGCTGTTCAAACATTTAGCTGCTCTAATCTCTGTTTCAGCTGGCTAAGCACAAGTTACATTTTTTGGATAAAGTTCTGCTTACTGTATGCACAAACAGCACCAGATATTCTTGTACTTTTTACCCAGTGCCAGGCACCTCCCCTTGAACATATTCCACCTGTATTTAGAGACCATCTCAAAAACAGATCTGATACATACATACTAGTGACCACAGTCTAGAGAGCTATGGGATAGTATCAAGAATATCATACAAGAAGAAAGTAAATGTCATTAAAAAGTCAGTAAATTCATAAAAGACCAAAATGGATGTTTGAAGAGATGCTGAACTTTGCTCTCTAGTGTAGGTAGCATATCATCAAGACCCTCTGAAACTGAAGGAAGAAGTCCAAGCTACACTGAAGGCATTTGTGAAAAGAAAAAAAAAGAAAAAAAAAAGGTTCTGGGAAATTATAGAATGCAAATTAAAATCTTTCAACAAACTAATGCAGCACTGTAGGTACTCACCATCTATGACATGAAATTTGGAAGACAGCAACCTGGCCAACAAATTGGAGGAGATTCATATTTGTTCCCAATGCAAAATAAAAGGTGACCCCAACAGAATGCAGAAATCACAGAAGAGTATTATTAATATAAAATGAAGTAAAATTTTACTGAAGATAATTTAAAATGGCTGCAACAGTACATCGACAGAGAATTTCCAGAATTTCAAGCTCGATTTAGGAGAGGATGTGGAACTAGGGTAATCATTGCTGACATTAGATGGATATTAGCTGAAAGCAGAGAATATCAAACGCATGTTTCCTTGTGCTTCATTGATTATGCAAAGACTGTGTGGCTCGTGACAAGATATTCATAAGATTGGAAAGAATGTGTATTCTAGAACACTGAATTGTGCTCATTAGCAAACTGTAAATAGACCAAGAAGCAGTCATTCTAACAGAAAAAAATGGGATAGTAAGTGGTTTAAAATCAGGAAATGTGTATGATCCAAGAAGAATCGATGCGTTTGGATTGTAGTGTTGATGAAGAATGTTGAATATACATAAATTGGACGCTAAAAGAATGAGCAAACATGTCTTGGAAGAAGTATAACCAGAACACTCTTTAGATGTAAAGATGGTGAGATATCATTGTATATCCTCTGTATATGTTATCAAGAGGGACCAGTCTTCACGTGCTTGGTGAAGCAGAGGGTTATTGAAAAAGAAGAAGACATTGAACACAATGGATTAATAAAGTGACTGTAGCAATGGATTCAAACATAACAATTGTGAGAATGGCACAGGGCTGGGGAGTGTTTCAGTCTGTTGTACACCAGAACTGACTAGATGGAGCTGCCGGATAACGCCCTGGACCACAAAGTTGGTTTGAATCGCAAAGCGGCAGTTCAAACTCACCAGCCACTCCTTGGAAACCCTAAATAGGGGAGCAATGAGTCAGATTTGACTAGATGGCAGTAACAACACCACCAACAACAACTAAACAAAAGGTTGGCCATTCAAACCCACCTAATGATACCACAAATAAAGGAATGGCAATCTTCTTCCATAAAGATTACAGCTAAGAAAACTCCATGGAACAGTTCTATAACATGGGAGCATGAGAAACTGAAACTGACACCATGACAACAGTTTTTGTTTTCTTTTCTGGTCCTCATAGATGGACTTTGGTCAGAATCAGTAAAAAACAATGCAGGTTATAAAAATCTTTATTATTATTTTTTAATCAGTATATTCACTACTGTGCTAAAATAGAGAAAACTGCATGCATTCCTTCAGTGGCTGATGTAAGAATGGTAGATTTATAGCACATTAAGGAGTCCAATTTTGTTACTTACTCAAATCTATACAGTTCTAATCTATTTTGCAAACTAAGCTTGACTTTATTTTTTCCAGTCCACTGTACTAGCCCATTCATCAAAATATGCATAAAAGTTCTTTGCAATCAACGAAAATATACATGGAAGACATATAGCATTGGTTGCTACAAAATCAAGCTCAGACAAAATTGTTAAAACTAACTATTCCATTTTCTTTACCACAGTACTTATATATTCCTTATATAGTTTTTAATATAACAACCCCCTTATGTTATTTTTGTTGTTAAGTGCTGTCAAATCAGTTCTGATTCATACCTTCCCTGTATAGGATTTGTGAGGAATAGCTAGTGGGTTTGAACTGCCGACCTTGTAGCTCAAGGCAACCATGCAGTACAATGCTTTATCCCACATTGCCAAAACCGTTATATCAGATGAAAATTAAAGAAAAATTTCCCCACAGTGTTTTCTCTAAATATAGAAATTCTTTTTTGTTGTATTAAAGTTCTGTCTGATGTTCTATAATGAGGTTTCCATGTAGTAAATGTTTTGCATACTGTGATATTTAAGGTTTTGTTTCAACTTGCCTGGGCCAGGATTCCTAGTGAATTGGCAGTTGAAACGTAGTTGTCCCCCATATGAGATCTAATGTAATCAACTCTAGGATGAGGTCAGCAGTTCAAATTCACCAGCTGCTCCTCAGAAACCCTATACAGGGTCACTCTGAGACAGAACCAACTGGATAGCACACTTAACGGCAACAACAACAGTGACAAGGTCAGCTATAAGCAGCCAATCAATTGAAAGGACTTTTACTCAGGGGTATGGCCTGTTTCCAATATATTGGACACACAGGCAAATTTTACTTGCTCTTTGCTGGATATGGATCTTTCATATGGCTTGTTCTCCCACCTCCAGTTCTTTGACTTTGAGCCAGTGGCCTGCACTATTACCTACTGATCCTGGGAGTTGTCTGTAGCCTACCTTGTTACCACTGGACCTGCCTGCTTACTTGCCTCCTGACCTGCCAATCTTAGTTCATCAACCCTGAAGCTACGTGAATGAGAAGCCTCCGATCTGAAATCTAACCAGTGGACTTGGGACTGACTACTTCTACAGCTGTGTAAGCCACTTTGTTGATATAACCATCTCTTTATATATACATATTTTAATTTTAGTAAGTATTTTAAATCCTCTTTGCTTCCAGCAATCAAGGTTGTATCATCTACCTATCACAGGTCAGTATGGGTTGCACCACAATGTAAAAAAAAAAAAAAAAATCCTAACCACTGGATAATAATAATATTAAGATAAATGAAGAAAAGATTGAAGTTTTCAATTTGCTCAGATCAGCCATCAACACTCATGGAAGCAGCGGTCAAGAAATCAAATAACCTCTTGAATCAGGCAAATCTGTTGCACAAGACCTCTTTAAAATGTTCAAGAGCGAAGATGTCAGTTTGAGGACTTAAGTGCTCCTGACCCAAGTCATGGTATTTTCATATATGCATGTGACTGTTGGGCAGTGAATAAAGAAGGCCACACAAAAATTGCTGTATTTAAGTCATTGAGTTATGGTGTTGGAGAAGAATATTAAAAGTACTATGGACTGCCAAAATAACAAATAAGTCTATGTTGGAAAAAGTACATCAAGAATGTTCTTTGAGGATTTCTGGTTTGGGGGTGGGAAAAGCAGAGATAGACAGTAAAAACTCCTCTGCCAAAACCCACCAAAAAGCAGAAAAAGAGCGGTCCACAGAAAAAGTGTGGCACTTTGGATATTGTTTAAGGTTCCAGGCTCCAGTTTCCCATGTCCCTTGAGAACAAATCTGCCAGTAGTAGCAAAATACAGTGATTACTGAATTGATCCAGCCATGGCAGCCGGCAGCCAGAAGTTCTCAGGCCAGAGGGCGGGGCCACAGCCAAGCAGAGGCAGCTACCCAACTCTAGAAGACACGGAGCAGCTAGTCTGAAGAGAGAGGTATGACTGATTTTTCATCTTTCCCTTTTCATTTTTCATCTCTCATCTTCACCCTGATTGCGCCCTCACTGTACTGCCCAGTTGCCTTCAGGTGGGCGGATGCACACCCCCAGAAGGGTCCAGCATTGCACCCACAGTTTTCCAAAGGCAGAGAGAGTAAACCTGCAGATTGCTTCTTATGACGTTTTGACCCTGGGAACCAGCCCCATAGTTAACCTAGGTGGGACCCTTTGCACAGCAAAGGCCAGTGAACAGTGTCAATCATAATTTTGTTTTTGTTTCTGATTGGTGGTTTCTGTCTCTGCTTTTATATTGTTTCTGTATTTGGTCCTTTGGGCCTCACTCTTCTTCCAGTGGGGGGAGCTTCCTCCCCCTACCTTACCCAAGAAGAGGCAGCAACTGTGCCCATATAGCCATGCTACAAGCATGCCCTTTAGTACCCCACCATATGGACAAGAGCCAAAACCGGCTGCTAGGCATTACACATGAAAAGGGAAGCCTATCTCCAGATCATATCCACCAGGAGACCCTCAGCAAGCTTAACAAAAAGCAACATATGTCCATTTAAGCATTAAAAACTCACATAACTCTTGAAAATGTCCAAGAAAACACAATTAAATATATCAACACATGTCAAAAAACAGGAAAAAAGTAACTGAAACAAATGACCTGGAAGCAGACACAGATTTTCCAGTAGAAGAGCAGGCTCTGGATCAGCCTGAGAAGGAATTCAGAAGAATAATATGGAAACAAATTCAAATGCTCCATAAGGGTTGGAGGAAAATAAGGAAGAAATCAGGAAAGTGCTACAGGAGCAATCAAATAAGACAGATACAGCATTGGAAATAATCCAAAACCTGCAAAAAGAAGTCCAGATAGTTAATAATAAAATATCAGAAATGGACAATATACTG
>NW_006408547.1:5753910-5755074 GCF_000296735.1 Chrysochloris asiatica | reverse complement strand
AATTGAAGAAAGAAATAGATAAATCTACAATTATAGTGAGGGATTTTAATACATCACTTTCGAAAAGGGATAGGACAACCAGAATGAAACTCGACAAAGCTACAGAGGAACTAAATAGCACAATCAACCAACTTGATCTCATAGATGTATATAGAGCATTCAACCCAACAACAGCACAATATACATTCTTTCCCAGTACACGGAACATTCTCCAGAACTGACCATGTGTTAGGTCACAAGGCAAGCCTCCATAAATTTAAAACATCAAAATACTACAAAGCATCTTTTCAGACCACAATGCCATAAACTTAGAAATCAACAATAAGAAGACCAAGGAAATAAAGTTTAATACATGGAGATTGAATAACACCCTGCTGAAGAGCGAATGGATAACAGAAGAAATTAAATGTGGATTCAGAAAGTTCCTAGAAACAAATGGCAAAGAAAATACAACATACTGAAATCTGTGGGACACAGTGAAAGCGGTGCTGAGAGGACAATTTATTGCAATAAATGCACACATCCAAAAAGAAGAAAGAATAAAAATTAACACATTAACACAACATCTCCAGCAACTAGACATGGGCCAACACAGGGAACCTACAGTCACTAAGAGAAAAGAATTAATAAAGATCAGAACAGAAATAACTAAGATAGAAAACAGAAAAACTACAGAAAGAATCAACAGGACAAGAAGCTGGTTCTTTGAAAGGATTAATAAAATTGACAAACCATTGGCAAACCTAACAAAAGAAAAGAGAAAGAAGACACAGACAACATGCATTAGAAACTGCATGGCTGATGTCACAACGGAACCAAAGGAAATCAAAAGGATAATAACAGAATACTGTGAAGAGCTGTATTCAACAAATTTGAAAACTTAGAAGAGAAGAATACATATTTAGAAAAACATGACCTACCTAAACTCACAGAGAGTGAAGTTTAAGATTTGAACAGACCCATAACCACAGAATAAATTGATCAGGTCATCACAAAACTCCCAACCAAATGAAGTCCAGGTACAGATGGCTTCACTGGTGAGTTGTCCCAGACATTCAGGGAACAATTGTCACCAATTCTACTCAAATTATTCCAGAATATAGAGGAGGATGGAAAACTTCCTAATACATTTTATGAAGCAAGCATAACCCTCATACCAAAACC
>NW_006408547.1:5752173-5753145 GCF_000296735.1 Chrysochloris asiatica | reverse complement strand
CCAAAAGAGACCTACAAAAAGGGAAGTATACACCATGCACCTGGATAGGAAGACCTAACATTGCAAAAACGTTAATACTGCCCAAAGCAATTTATATGTATAATGCAATCCCAATCCAGATTTCAAGGACAGTCTTCAAAGAGATGGAAAAAACAATTACAAATTTTATATGGAAAAGAAAGTGACCAAGGATAAGCAAAGCACTGCTTAAGAAGAAGAACAGGGTGGTAAGTCTCTCACTCCCTGATTTGAAAATGTACTACATGGCTACAATGGTCAAAACAGCCACAATGAAAGATACATTGATCAATGGAACAGAAATGAGAATCTAGAAATTAATCCATCCACAAATGATTTTTGACAAAGTACCTAAGTATATACATGGGGAGGAGATGGTCTCTTCAACAGATGGTGCAGGCAGAATTGGAACGCAATATGCAAAAAACTGAAACCAGAGCTTTACCTCACGCCTTATACAAACACCAACTCAGCATGGATTAAAGACCTAAATGTGAATCCCAGAATTACAAATGCCATCAATGAAAAAATTGGGAAAATTATGAGAGCACTAATACAGGGCATACACAAACTACCAAACTTACACAAACAAAAATAGACAAAATAGATGAATGGGACATACTAAAAATTAAAAACATATGTGCATCAAAATATTAAAAAGGGAGCCCACAGAATGGGTAAAAATCTTTTGCAATGACACATCAGACAAGGGACTAATTTCCAAAATATATAGGAACCTACAACACCTCTGCAAGAGAAGGACAAACAAGTCAATTTAAAAATGGGCACAGGACATGAATAGACACTTCACCAAGGAGGAGACCAGGAAGCCAACAAACATATGAAGAAATGTTCAGGATCACTAGCCATTTGAGAGAAGCAAATAAAAACAACAATGAGGTATCATCTCACACCAGCAATAATAATAAAGATCAAAGAAGTAGAGGACAATAA
>NW_006408547.1:5747187-5747699 GCF_000296735.1 Chrysochloris asiatica | reverse complement strand
AGAAAGACCCATGATGAGATGGATTGGCACAGTGAAAGCAACAATGGACTCAAGTGTAGCGTTGATTGTGAGGTTGGTGCAGGACTGGGCAGTGATTCGTTCTGTTGGGCATAGGGTTGCTATGAGTCAGTGGCGCCTAATAACAACATACATACGTATAGAAAGAAACTTCATTGGTTTTATTTCTCTAGATAACTCATTTTATCTTCTAAGCAGCTCTGTGAGAATTTATTATTATCATTACAGTCATTCCTATTCTACAAATAAGAAAGGTCAAGTAATTTGCTCAAGTTCAAAGATCTAATACAAGGCAGAACAATGATTTTAATCAAAATTGACTGACTCAAATGTATCAATTAATTTTCATGAGTACTTTTCTAAGGTACTTCCTTTCTACTTTGTCTGAAAATATCCTATATACATTTATTTCCCCTGCTAGCTCCTTGTGGACAAAATACATTATTAATATTTATTTGAAATCTTCATGTGGCACTGAAGGATCAGCAATGGAC
>NW_006408547.1:5744333-5745257 GCF_000296735.1 Chrysochloris asiatica | reverse complement strand
TTTTCATTTATTTTTAATGAAAAATTGAGGCTTAAAGAGATTTTTTGACTAATAGGATGAACACATTAGATTAATCAATAAAAATTAAATCCGATAATGTTATTAGACATATATTTGTCAAGCACCCAAAATATGCCATGCACCATTTTTACTAGTAACTGATACAGCAAAATTTATATTTGAGTTATGGAGAGGTCAGAAAATAAAAATATATACAGACCATGGCAAGCAAAAATCGGGCAAGGTGACAATGTAGCTACTTGTTTCATTTTTGTAAGGATTTAATGTTACAATTTTATACAGATTAGCCCTGATTTACAGCTGGGTTCTGTTCTGAGAATTCTACTGTAAATTGGTTCTGACATAAGGTGAGTAATTCTCTTTTTTTAGTTTTCATTATTATTGCCTTTTATTGTCAGTATCTTTATAAATCTACTGGTTGACCGTCTGTAAGTGAATATCTGAACTGATAACAGTTTTTGCAGTAAACATTGTATGTAGTACATATTACCAACAATAAGACGTACAAAAAGAAAAAGGAAGCAGTTGGTCATTAAGCGTGGGCTCATTGTTACTCAAGTATGTCAACAATCAGGGACGACCTGTAGTTGTTACGAATTGGGCTGTGAACCGCAAGGTCAGCAGTTCAAAACTACCAAGCTTTTCTTTGGGAGAAAGATGAGCTGTTCTGCTCCCGTAAAGATTTACAGTCTCGGAAACCCTGTACAAGGTCTCTATGAGTTAGAACTGACACCACAGCACACAGCCACTACTACCACCACCTGTAGTTAGAAAGAATAACAGTGAAAAGATAACTTTGAGAGAAGAACTGAAGGTTTTGAATCTCCCAGATTCTTAAAAGTGTTTTCATCCTTTTATTCTAAATTGTTATTAAGTGCCCTTGAGTCACTTCTGACTCAGAGC
>NW_006408547.1:5734471-5741973 GCF_000296735.1 Chrysochloris asiatica | reverse complement strand
ATTCTAAATTAGGTCCTTATTTTATGCTATTGTTGAGTCAGTTTCAACTATGGTGATGTAATGTGTTCAAGGTAGAACTGCTCCTTAAGAATTTCAAGTATCTGCCAGGCCTGTCTTCCAAAGTACGTCTGGAGAGGGTTAAACTGCCATGACAATTTCAGCTAGTAGTCAAGCTCTTATCCATTTATACAACCTAGAGTTTCCCTCTTCCAGACTGATGGAAGAACAAAAATAAAGTCTATGAGGTGGGAGCAGGCTTCACTTATTTTGTTGTTGTTGTTGTTAAGTGCCTTCAAATCAGTTCCAACTCATAGCGACCCTGCATAGGGTTTTGGAGAAGCAGCTGGTGGGGTTAAACTGCTGATAAGTCATAGTCTAGTGCTGATCACAAATAGCCACTGTGGCTTAGTAGAACAAGGGGAAGACTTGTGAGCAATGAAATCAAAGAAAACTCCATGAGTTTTCTTTGACTTTGTGGGACTTTTTAAGGATTTTCCTCTTCTCTGTTGTTATTTGTCTTGCTGTGGTGGCCTGTGTGTTGCTGTGATGCTGGAAACTGTGCCCCCTGTATTTTAAATACCAGTAGGGCCACCATGGTGGACAGATTTCAGTGGATTTTCCAGTCAAAGGGAGACTAAGAAGGAGAAGCAGACCACGACTGAATGATTAGCCACTGAAAATCTTAGGAATAGCAGTGGAGAACTGACAGATATGCTACTGGAAGATGAACCCCTCAGGTTGGAAGGCACTTAAAATATGCCGCCTCAAAGTATCATTGACTACAATGATGTGAATGTAACAAAGCTTTCAGGACCTTCATTTGCTGATGTGGCACAACTCAAAATGAGGAGAAACAACTGCAAAATATCTATTAACAATCAGAATGTGGAATGTATAAAATATACATCTAGGAAAACTGATGGTTGCCATAATGAAATTGGATGCATAAAGATCGATATCCTAGGCATTAGTGAGCTGAAATGGACAGGCATTGGCCCTTTTGAATCAGATAATCATATGCCTCACTAAATCAGGAATGAGAAGTTGAAGATAAATGGTATTGCATTCATCATCAAAATGAGTATTTCAAGATCCATCTTGAAGTACAATGCTGTCTGTAATAAGATTATGTCCATATGCCAACAAGGTTCCCTGGTATTGTAGTGGGTTACACATTGGACTGCTAACTGCAAGGTCAGCAGTTCACATTCACCAGCACTCCTCAGAAACCCTATATAGGGTTGTTATGGGTCAGAACCAACTAGAGGACACTTAGCAACAACAACAAGGAAGATCAGTTAATACTACTGTAACTTAAGTTTAAGCACTAATCACTAAAGATGATGGGAGTGAAGAAGTGTTCGCATTTCTTCAGTCTGAAATTCATCACACATACAATCAAGATGCACTGATGGATACTGATGATTGGAATGTGAAAGCTGGAAACAAAGAGAAAGCAGCAGTACTTGAAAATATGGTCTTGGTGACAGAAATGATGCTGTAGATTGCATGATAGAATTTTGCATGATAAATGACTTATTTATTGCATATACCCTTTTTCCAGAACATAAATGGTGACTTTACATGTAAATCTTACCAGATGGAATATACAGGAATCAAACTGACCACCTCTATGGGAAGACATGATAGAGAAGCTCATTATCATCAGCCAAAATAAAGCCAGGAATAACTATGTAACAGACAATCAGTTACTCATGTACAAATTCAGGCTAAATATAAAGAAAATTTAAATACATACACAAGAACCAAAATACAACCTTGAATATGTTGTTGTTGTTAAGTGCCATTGAATCGGTTCTGACCCATTAGCAACCCTATGTAGGGTTTCCGAGGTTGTTAATCTTTACAGGAGCAGAAAGCCTCATCTTCCTCCCACGGAACAGCTGGTAGTTTCGAACTACTGACCTTGTGGTTCGCAGCCCGATTCCTAACCACTATGCTACCAGCGCTCCTTGACCTTGAATATATCTCACCTGAATTTAAAGACCATCTAAAGAGCAGATTTGATTCATTAAACACTAATTACTGAAGACCAGAGGAGTTGTGGGATGACATTAAGAGCATCATCCATGAAGAAAGCAAAAGGTAATTGAAAAGGAAAGAAAGAAAAGACCAAAGTGACTGGCAGAAGAGATGCTGAAACTTGCTTTTGAATGCCGAGAAGCTAAAGCAACAGGAAGAAATGGTGAAGTAAAAGAGCTGAACAGAAGGTTGCAAAGGGCAGCTCAAGAAGACAAAGAGAAATATTATAGTGAAATGAGCAAAGACCTGGAATTAGAAAACAAAAAGAGAAGAACAGGTTCAGCATTTCCCAAGCTGAAGAAAAATTCATCTCAGGTTGCAATATTGAAAGATTCCATGGTCAAATGTTAAATGATGCTATAACCATCAAAAGAAGATGAAAGAAATATACACAGTCACTATACCAAAAGAATTGTTCAATGTTCAACTATTTCAAGAGGCACCATATGATTAAGAACCAATGGTACTGAGGGAAGGTGTCCAGGCTGCACTGAAGGTCATGGCAAAAAACAATCCTCTTGGAATTGATGGAATATGAACTGAAATGTTTCAACAAACTGACACAGCATGGAAGACCCACACTCATCTATGTCAAGAAATCTGGAAGACATCTACCTGGTCAACTGATTGGAATAGATCCATATTTGCACCCACTCCAAAGAAAGGTGATCCAATGGAATGTAGAAATCATTGATCATTATCATTACTATCACATGCAAGCAAAATTTGGTTTAAGATAAGGACACATGGTTGCAGCAGAACTTCGATGGTGAGCTGACAGAAATTCAAACCAAATTCAGAAGAGAATGTGAAAGGATGACATTAGATGGATCTAATGCTGACATTTGATGGATCTTGGTTAAACGCTGAGACCAACAGAAAGATGTTTACTTGTGCTTTATTGACTATGCAAAGGTATTCAACTGTGCAGATCATAACTATGCATATTCTTGTGAAGAATGGGAATTCCAGAATAGTTAACTGTGCTCATGAGGAACCTGAATGTAGAGCAATAGGCAAAGAATTCTTACCGAACACAGTGATACTGAACAGTTTAAATCACGAAAGGCATGTGTCAGGGTTGTAGTCTTTTACCATACTTATTTAATCTGTATGAAGGATGGAGGTGCTCTATATTGAGATGGAGAAAGTTCCAGGAAGAGAAGAGATGTGAGAGACAAGAATGCCAAAAATTCATCCTAGAAATCTAAATCGAGACTCCTACTAGTGAAGGGGATGAGTGACAGTTACATATAGACATCATGAATTCAGGAGACACATTGGAACTGGACAGAAAAAAAACAGGGAGTTTACAACATACGGATTACTTAAACCTATGCGTCTAAAGGAGCTCACCAAAGGAGTAGAACACTGAGGCATTCTCATATTTAGATATCAAAGAGAAGCCAAAGTCTCAGAAGAAGAGAGAGGAGTGAATGGCTAATCCTGGAGGAAGAAAACCAGGAGAGTATGTTTTCCTGGAAGTCAAGTGACAAATGTGTTCCAAAAAGAGACAAGCAATGGACTACTTCAGATTTTGCTGATAGATTGAGTAAGGCATAAACGGAGAACTGACTATTGGGTTTGTTGTTATTAGTACTATTGGATTTAGCATTAGTATAGTCGCGGGAGTCCTGGTGTGGAGCTGAAGGATAAGCACTCGACTTCAAGGTCAGTTTGAATCACAAGATTAGTGGTTCAAACTCACCAGTAGCTCCTCAGAAACCTTATATAGGGTCGCTGTGAGTCAGAACCTACTCCATGGCACTTAACAACAACAACAACAACAACTGGAGACTCTAGCAAAAGCACCATCAGAGGAGTGAGAAGGATGATGAATATTTAATGTCCATTAGAGTTGGGAGTATGGTGGCACAGTAGGATAAATACTGGACTGTAAACCACACGGTCAGTGGTTTGAGTCCACCAGACGCTCTGAAGGAGAAAGATGACGTTTTCAGCTCCTGAAAAGATTTACAGCTTCAGAAACCCTATACAGGGTTGCTATGAATCGGAACTGACTTGATGGCACTCAACAACAGGGTGAAGTGTTGAGTTCAATTGGGGTCTTGCATTTTCTTTCAATGTTTTTTGTTAAGCGCTGTCGAGTAGATTCTGACCCATGGCGACCCTGTCGAGGGTTTCCTAGGCTGTAAATCTTTATGGGAGCAGAAAGCCTCATCGTTCTCCAGCGGAACAGCTGGTAGTTTCAAACTGCTGATCTCAGGTTCGCAGTCCGATTCATAACCACTTGGAAGCACAAAAATCGCTAACTCTGGCAAAAGATTCAGTGTTTCCAATTCCAGAGTTTTGTTCTCTATTAAAGGAGTTTCTTCAGTTTTAATTATTGTGCCATTCTTAAGGAGCTTTTTGTTTGTTTGTTTGTTTGTTTGTTTATGTGTGAGTGTGTATATGTGTGTGTGATTTTTAATTTCCAAACCAGAGCTGCTTTGATCCCAGGAAACAGAATACTCAGCATTCCATCTGGATGAGACTGTTTCAAAGTTCCTTATTTATCTTTCTCCTTCCCTGCTAGCTTAAAGTCTATGGAGGCCAATTAAACTTGCTGCACCAGCATCAAACACAACGTACACTATCTCCACATGAAGGTGATTATAAACATTCAACTGTATTTTAGACTAAGTACTGAGCTGTGCATGGAGGGTTCCCATTTTATGTGCACTGTCTTTTGAGTAGAAACACATTGTAACTTGCAGTGCGCTCTGGTTCTCAGGAGTATTCCCATTAACTACAGGAAGACACCTGTGCTGAGCTTCCTCCTTATAATTAGTCAGGTCAAATCATTCCTGTTGTGTTATTCAGTTCTTGTCCATTTTCTGAGGCAGGTTGATTAAATTTGATGCCTGAGTCACACACTAAAGTCATTATAAAAAAAGTAAGTAAAACATTTTAGCAATGTCTGAAAACTTAGAGGAAAGTAATTACTTCTAGGCAAAAAAAAAAAAATAATAATAAAATTTGGCCAGAGATACCTTGAGATTATGAGAACATAGAAGTTTGTGTACCTCACAGGAATACTTGTCTCAACTTACTCTGAACATAAAAAAACATATTGAAAATTATTTTGCCATTGAAAAATTGCCTCTATTTAAAATTCTGGGACTGGCCTGTGTGTTATATAATGAAATCATATTATTCCCAAGTTACATCTGAATCTGTACTTTTCTCCTTTTGTTATTTAGAAAAAAACAACAAAAAAAAAGCCTATTTTAGTTAACTGTATATACATGCAAAAATTGGCATGAAGGAATTCTAAAAGTATGTAAGCAACTAACCAGTAGACATCGACAAAATGGGTTATGTTTCTTATTTTCTCTAACAGAGCATATATCTGTTAGTTTCTTTTCATGATGGTGAATGGGTGGCCCTAGTGAAAGTCCAACAGGCCTCTTTTCTCTACTTTCTGTAAGAGAAAATTAGACGCTCTAATAAAATTTTAAGAGAATTTCTGTTGATGGTGTTATTTTGGGATGCTAATGTGTACTTTGGATTTTGGAGTCCTGGTGTGGTGTTGTGGATTAAAGCACAGTACCACAAGGTTAGTTTGAACCCCAAGATCTGCAGTTCAAACTCATCAGCTGCTCCTGGGAAACTCTACATGGAGTTGCTATGAGTTGGAACCAACTGGATGGTAGTTAACAACAACAACATGTACTTCAAAAAAGGGAAACTTCAAATACCCCCTGCACCTCAGCCATCATAGGTGTGTTCTAACAATAACTTCTTGAAGAATATCTATTCATTCATAGATTAATTTCCTTTCATAACTTGTACTTATTGATCATGACTATGTTCCAACTCCTCTCAGGAAACACTACACGGTGTTGTTATGACTCAGAACCAACTCAATGGCACTTAAAAGAAGCAACATGTGCCAGGACCTGTATTGATTGACCTTACACAATAGAGGAATTACAATGCAAACTATTTCAGAGCAGATGGAGAGGTAGCTTGTAAACATGACTGGCCACAAAAAGGAAGCATTTTGTCATTTTATCTTTCTTTCCTCACACACTCAGTGTGTGTAAATACAAGCACGTATAAACACATATATCTACGAGCCCATTTTATTAGCTCTTATCCCTCCAAACCCTCCAATCCTCCAAAAAGATCTTCTCTGACACCTCTAATCTAAATTAATTTTCCATCATTTCATTTTTCTTAATCCTCTATTATGAGTCATGATAGTTGTTAATGCAAATTATAATTTCTATGTGTAGGGTCACTCTGAGTTGGAACTGATTCGACAGCATTTAACAACCATATGACAGTTGTGTGTTAAAACTGTTCATTAATAATCTCTTCTATTGTTATTGTTAAGTACCTTCAAGTGGGTTCCAACGCATATCAATCCTTTATATCATTTCCAAGACTGTGTATCTTGTGGGAGCAGACAGTCTCATCTTTCTCACAAAGAGCCTCATATTTCTCATCTCTTTTGTTAGAAAGTAATATACATGAGGGCATTTCATCACCACTATATACTCTGTGGACAACAACAACAACATATACTCTGTGGAGTCTTGGTGTGGCGCTGTAGGATAAGCAAGGTTGGTTTGACCAGTAAAGTCATTGACTCAAACTCAGCAGTTCCTACTCAGAAACACTATACAGGGTGGTTATGAGTCATAACCGACTCAATGGCGACTAACAACAACAATATACTCTGTGCAAAATAGAGCATCTAGCAGAGATGCCCCATTAATTGGATGTTGCTAATAACAATTATTAATAGCAAGTCTAAGAAATCCTCTCTATGCATCATCTGTTGTGGAAAGTTTTAAGCATCTTAATCTATCATTGTTATTGTTATTGAATCATTACCGACTCATAGTGACCCTATAAACAACACAACAAAATAGTGTCCAGTCTTGCACCAACATCACAATCATTGCTACGCTTGAGCCAATTGATGCTGCCACTGTGCCAATCCACATCATTGGGGAGTCTTCCTCTTTTTCTCTGACCCTCCACTTTAATCAAACATGATATCCTTCTCCAAGGACTGGTCCCTCCTGATTATGTGTCCAAAGTATGAGAGAGGAAGTCTGGCCATCCTGGCTTCTAAGGAGCATTCTAGCTGTACTTTTTCCAACATAGATTTTGGTTGTTCTTTTGGCAGTCCATGGTACTTTTAATATTCTCCTCTGACTCAAATGCATGAATTCTTCTACAGTCTTCCTTATTTACTGTTCAACTTTCACTTGCATATGAGTTTACTGAAAATGCCATGGCTTGGACCATGCACACCTAGTCCTCAAACTGACATCTTCACTCTTCAATATGTTAAAGAGTTCTTATGCAGTAGATTTGCTAAATGCATATGTCATTTGATTTCTTGACTGCTGCTTCCATGAGCGTTGATTATTGATTTGAGAAAAATTAAATCCTTGACAATTTTAATATTTTCTCCATTGATATGGATGTTATTTATTGGT
>NW_006408547.1:5723355-5733116 GCF_000296735.1 Chrysochloris asiatica | reverse complement strand
TTTTTTTTTTTAGCCTCAGCCTGAACTTGTATATGAGCAATTGATGGTCTGTTTCACAGTCTAACCCAGACCTTGTTTTGGCTGATGATATGGACCTTTTCCACCATCTCTTTCCACAGATGTAGTCAATTTGATTTCTTTGTATTTCTTCTGGTTAGGTCCATGCATATATTCATCTTTTATGTTGTTTATAAAAGGTACTTGAAATGAAGAAGTCATTGGTCTTGCAAAATCCTATCATACGATCTCCAACATCATTTTTTGTTTTTTTTTGTTTTCCCACCAAGGCCAGATTTTCCAACTATTGATCCCTTTTTTTGTTTCCAACCTTTGCATTCCAATAGCCAATAATTGTCAATACATCATGATCGCAAGTTTGATCAATTTCAGTCTGGAGAAGAAGTTGCTATGATTCTTCAATTTTAGCATCACTGTCTTTTGTGGTTGGTCCATACATTTGAAAAATAGTTGGATTAACTGGAATAGTAAACCATGTGATTGTCAGGTTCAAAATGACCAATACCAATCCATTTCAGCTCACTAATGCCTAGGATATTAATGTGTTTCATTGCACTTCTGACAACTTCTATTTTTCCTAAACTCATACTTCATACATTCCACATTCCAATTATAAATGAATGGTTGCAACTTTGTCTTCTCATTTTGAGTTGTGCCCCATCAGCAAATGAAAGTCCAGAAATCTTTGATCTATTCATGTCATTTTGAGTATCTCTATTTTGAGGAGGCAACTCTTTCCCAGTAATATTTTGAGTGCCTTCCATCTTGAAGGGCTCATCTTCTGTCATGACATGAGACAGTATTCTGGTGCTAAGGATAAAATTGCCAGTGAAGAGCCATTCAGTAGTAGTCTGCCTCTTTTTTCCTAGTCTGTCTTAGTCTGGAAGCCTTGCTAAAACCTGTCCATGATGGCTGACCCAACTGCCATTTAAATTACTCATGGCATAGCTTTCAGCATTACAGCAACATACATGTCACCACAGCATGACTAACTGAAAGATGAGTAATGGAAATATCCAATAAATATCTCACAATTATCAGTGCAAAACTATAATTCACCTTTGTGGTTAAGTGCCAGAGAGTTGGTTCAAAGTTATAGCATCCCTGTATAGGGTTTCCAAGGAGTGGCTGTTGAGTTTGAACCACCGACCTTGTGGTTCAAACTGACCTTGGGGTCCAGAGCTTTATCCCACAGCACCACACCATGACTCCTAGTAGCTAATATAAGTCACACATTTAAACAATGACCCCTTTGCTTAAACCAGAGGTGAAAAATCCATGGCCCGGAGGCCATATGCTGTTGTTGCTGTTGTTAAGTACTGTTGAGTTGGTTCCCACTTATAGTGACTCTGTGTAGGGTTTCCAATGAGCGAATGGTGGGTTTTAACCAATACCTAGGTGTTCAAATAGAACTTACGGTCCAGTGCATTATCCTGTAGCACCACACCAGGACTCCACTTGCCGTTGTTCTTAAGTGCCGTTGAGTCGATTCTGACCCATAGCGACCCTGTATAGGGTTTTCGAGGAGCAGCTGGTGAGTTTGAACCACCAACCTTGCAGTTCAAATTGTTTTGCAGTCTGGTGCATTAACCCATAGCGCCACAGGACTCCACATTAGGAGTGAGTTAATTAAAATGTTTGACCAAATATAGTATACTGATTTTTAATTCGATCAGTTTGAATAGCCTGAAATTTTGGCCATAAAAAGTTTTCCTCACTGCTAGCTGAAACTAAGAAACCCATTATTCATCTCTCCCTTTTTCTTACATTACCTATCTATTAACAAGTTTTTATTTCAACCTGCATCTGTCTCCTACTTACATCTAACTACTGCATTTTTCAGTCCACTGTTTCATCTGGACTGTGACAAGACTCACTAAGCAGATTTCTGTTTCCACACTTGCCTCCCTATAATCTATTCTCCATACAAGCAGCTAGACAGGAGAAACCATGCCATTACCTTGTTTATGATCCTTCAATTGTTCCTCATTACTTTGAAAATAAAATCTAAACACCTGACTGTGATTGATCAGGTGCCAGGAGATCTGGCCTTGCCTTTGTCCCTCCCTCACCTCATCTCCTATCGCTGTTGCCCTACCTCACTGAACCACAGCCCCATTGGCCTCCTTCCAGTTCCTTAAATATATCAAGGTCTGCTGTCCCTTCTGGATTGGCAAGATACTGAAGGTGAACATTCTGCTTCTCTGCAACAAAATGCCTTAAAGATTAAAATACACTTAAATGTAATATTGAACTTGTTCTTGCCCTATGTATAAAAAGTAATTGATTCTATAGTTGCCCCTCACTCTACAAAATACACAAAGTCAGAATTTGTGTCTTTTCACTGTTCTTCTAAGGCACCTCAGAGATTTCTAGATGAAAGAATAAGTAAATGAGTGAATGAAATACTACAGAATATGTAAGCAGCTATCTTCAGGACCTTTCCTGGCCACCAGCTGCTCTCAGATACCCTATAAAGGGTCACTATGAATCAAAACTGACTTGACAACACACAACAACAACAGCAACAAGTATTATTTGCTCTCCTTTCCCCTCATTCGAGGTCATATGGAAATAACAATGTTTGTTTGTATCCTCAAATCCCAGAATGATTCAAATGATGAACATGCTCGGCTACCAACCGAAAGGTTGAAGGTTCAAGTCCACCTAGAGATTCCTCATAAGAAGGGCCTAGTAATCGACTTAAAAGCAAACCTGTCACTGAAAACCCTATGAAACACAGTTCTACTCTGGCATACATGTGGTAGACAGGAAATGAGGCAGTAGCTCTTCAACAGCAACTGGTTGTGATCTATATTCCAGGTATGTGTCTATTAACAGGAGTCCTGGTGTGGCACTGTAGGATCAGCACTGGACCACAAGCTCTGCTTGAACTACAGGTCCGCAGTTCAAATTCACCAGCCACTACTCAGAAACCCTATACAGAGTCGCTATGAGTCACACCGACTCGACGACACTTAGTAACACCAATGAACTAACAATCTTTGTAATCTGTAACAAAAAATAACACCTGTGAAGCCCTGAATTCCTCAATTGTAAATGGAAGGATTTGGAGTAGATTCTATAACTATAAACAGAAGAGCAACTTTAAAAGGAATTTCTACCGTGAGCTGTAATATATGTATCAGGTAGAAACGATGTTGCTGTGGTTGAGTGGGGTCAGTGGTCTTGGAGCCCTGCCCATCAGCAAGCCCCTGTGTCGCGGTCCTTAGGGACCCAGTGGTACCTGTGTGGAATACTTTCTCAACTCATTCTTGAGAGCCCAATTCAAAAGCCCAGTTCAAAAGCCACTAGACTCAAAAATCTCTAAGGCCCCTGTAGATCTAACATTTCATGCTTCTAACTCTGAAATAAACAACAGATGTCGACAACTAAAGCCGAGCAAAATGTATTCATGCACTCCTTTAAAAATTAAATCGAAGACTTTTCTTCCCCTTAAAAATCAAGTAAAATTCATTGCTTGGAAGTCTGACAGAGTATACAAAAAGCCTTTTAAATGCTAAAGAACATTCATAAGTGACTTTGTCACAAAGTGTTATAAGATTTTGCAAAATTGGGTTTATGTAAGTTTCTGCTGACTTGAAGTGTTATTGATTAGAAAATATCTTTTACCCTCCAGGCCATGCATGCCTCAGAAGGTTTCAGATCCTGGAACTCGAGTCATCTCACCTATACACTGGAAAGGTCAATCCACCATAGAAACCCATTAAAACACATGCACACATTCATTCAGCCTGGAGGTTGAGAGTGGCAGATCCAATCTCACCCAGAGCCACATTGTAGCCTCCAGGAGGCTGATGTAATTCTCCTGCGAGCCTGTGGTTTAAATGGAATTGATTATTTAAAAATATTAGATATGGCATTGCTTGACTTTTCCACATTGCATTAAACACTCTCATACATGGAGCAAGAAACTAAGCAGACAAATTCATAAAGCAATTCATACTACCTCCCTCTCTCATACATATGTATATACACACACCTGCATGTGGGCACACATATACATAGTGGAGATAACAATATTAATTGTTTACATATGTGTAAAGATTTACATTTATAAAGTGCATTCATATACAGCAACTCATTCAATCATCTTCAAAAACCTGTCAGCTACATATTTAAGGAAAGCTTCCGCATACTAAAAAATATTTTTAAAATATGTTAAGTGAATTTTAGACACTTGTCTTATTTAATTATATACATATTTCAAATAAAATAAGGATGTGTCAAGAATTCAAGTGGTTTGTTGAGGGTCAGGATGAATGGAAACCACAACTGTTTCTTCTAAAATGCACCTTCGAAGAACTAATCCCAAAAGAGAATATGGGATGCCTTGACTGTGAAGGTTTGCTTGGCCAGATAGGCTATTGGTAAACCATTTGTTATTAATTGCTTTTGTACTGCCAGAACTATAGCTTTACAGACTCCTTAATGTCTCTTCTCCAGGTTCTCCCTTGTGTCAGATGTCACTTCATAACGAACCGAGTGAAGTCAGAACTGCCAACTGGATTACCAACAGTTTAATTTATGACTTTGGCTTCATTTATCCCAGTGCCAATCCATACTAAAATGCTTCTGGTTAAAGGAATAACATTTGGCCTATAGTATGCATCCTTTTCCAAACATTCCACCCTACTAATAAATGGTAAACTCCATCCCTGCCTTCCCATCTTTATATTTGCTCTTCAATGTGATAAGATATAGTATCTATCTTGTCGCCTTTGTTTGCAGTTGGCAGGATTAACTGACAAGCTTTGTAGAACAATAGAAAATTTATGATTAACTTTAGTAGTTTATGTACTTGATATGACTGTGTCTCATTAGTGGGATGCTGGTGGATGCTGTGTGCCTTCACGTAGGTTCCAACTCATAGCGACCCTCTATAGGGTTACCAAGGCTGTAAATCTTTATAAAAACAGAAAGCCTCATCTTTCTCCCACAGAGTGACAGGTAGATTCGAACTGCTGACCTTGTGATTAGCAGTCCAGCTCATAATCCATCATGCTGCCAGGACTCATTAGTAGGAAATCAGTTCAGGAAATTTCATTGCCATGTAGTTTAAGACTGTTATGTGATACCTTGGAGTCTGCCACAACCTAGATGTTGTGAAAATAATCCTGGATTAAGCTGTTCTGTGAGAAAGGAGTGAGAAGAGCCCAAGATAAACGACCAGTCCTGTAACTAAATGATACAGAGCTTTTCAGGTAGAAGAAAGATAAATGATTTTCTTGATTACAAATTTCTCACTCTGAAGAAAACCTATTCTCCAAAACTGAGAACATGTTATTGGAGAAGTACTATCTGTCACAGAGTCATCTCTAATGAAGAAATAGTTCAGAATAGTAGTGATGGATCTTCTCAGTAGCCCCATTCATCCTGGGAGAAGCCATTCTGACCACTTCATGAGGCATGCCTCTCCCTTGCTGTTGTTAGGCTATGTCAAAGGCAATGTTCCCTAGGAAATGGGTTAAGGAAGAGAATCCACAGAAATGGTGCTGATAAACATGGTGCTGCTCCCACAATTTACCAAGGAGCTCTTGGCAAAAGTAAAAAATTATTCTGAGTCTCAGTTTATCCATAAAGCTGAATTAACACAAGTCACTCAGCAATTCTTACAAACAAACTGAAATGTGCAATAGCTGTAAACACTCATACCCTCTTTACCAGAATATGATGTTATAATTCTCATCAATGAAGAGCTATGTGAGCTCCCAACTACAGTGCAGTGGATTACTTCATGTGGCTCTTCTACCCACTGTTGTTGTTGCTGTTGTTAAATGTCATTAAGCCAGTTCTGACTCACAGTGATGCTGTATAGGGTTTTTGAAGAGCAGCTACTGGGTTTGAGCCACAAACCTGTGGTTAACAGTCCGGTGCTTATCCTACAGCACCACATCAGGATTCTATAATCCTTGCAATTTCCACCAAACAATTATTTCCTGGATGGTCTGGGTAAGAAAAGGTGGAAGGAGATGCTGATAGGATGATATGGTTTGGGTGTGATTATTAACAGAGTCAGTTGTAACTGTAGAAACTGGGAACTCTAACAAGGGTTTAAAATGAGCCATCTCAGAAACAATAAGGGAATCTCACTACAATGCAAGAGCCAAGAGCGGAGTATGTTCTTTGGACTTTGAGATTCCTGTGCATTGGAGCAATTTGACCCAGACAAAAAGCTGTGACACCAAAGAAGTGATGGAGGAACAGCTGCAGCAGAGACAAGAGCCAGAGGACCAGACGGAATGCTGAGATTCCCAGCCCATGGAACAAGTAAAGTTGAGGGACACTGGGCAGACTGCTTGCTTTCAGAGGAAGGTGCTTCCAGGCACTTCGTTTGGGGAACTAGGTTTGCTGGCCTATGGATTTAGGACTGAGTCCTAGTGTGCCGCTGTGGGCTAATGCGTCAGACTGCAAAGTCATTTGAACTGCAAGGTCGGTGGTTCAAGCTCACCAGCTGCTCCTTGGAAACCGTATACAGGGTTGCTATGGATCGGAATCGACTCGAGGGCACTTAACAACAACAGTTTCAGGCTTAGGGTTGAGTGGTGTGCCCTGTGGGCATTTATCAAAAGCCTTAAAAGAGCTTTGTAACATTGCTGGAGCAAGGCAGAGGTCAGGCCAATTGAATGAGGGGCAGAGGCCTGCTGGTGTGCATGGCAGAGGAGAAGCTGTATTGACTAGAAGAACTTTGCCCTAAACATTTCTGGGCCTGAATTGTAACCAGTTAACTTCCCTCATAGACCTTATATCTGTAATGAATTAGTCCCAGCTGAGAGATGGAAGGGACGTGGGTACCATTTTTTAAACCAATTTACCATAAATAAAGAATACATTATATAATTTAATACCCGTTACACATGTGAATTAATAACAATCATATTACAGGTCTAACTCTTAATTTTTTTTATTTCTCAACACAACATATCTTTTGAGTGTCTGGTCATCTCATCAGAAAACATCAGCAAAGTCCCAAAAGGCAATGGCCAGAAAATGCAAAAGCAGAAGGAAAAGGAGCAGACAGACCCCAGGGGAAAAGTTTAAAGGTGTCATGCTAATAACAAAACCACCTTGAACAGAAAATTATGATTCTTCTTTCCCTATTGGCCTAGGAATAAGCACATTTAATCATATTTATGGTGACTATATTTCTATACCCGAAACTTCCAAGATAGACATTCTGACCAGGAGCCTATGTGCCACTTCTGAGGGTGAGCTACAGTGTGAAATATATAGTTTGAGTCCTGAGATATGAGTGCCCAGAACACATCAATAGACTTGAAGTCAACAGTAAAGCAGATTTTTAAATGACACTGTCCAGAAAACAAAAAGATATATGTTCACTGAAGTCATACTCTCAGCGTAAGATTACTATTTTATAGCAACACAATAGTAGGTAGAACTGACTGAATGACCTTGAACACTCAGTCTCTATAGGCATCCGCTTCCTCAACTGTAAATTGAAGAGGTTTATTAAATAATCTTTAAGGCCCCTTCCCACACTAATAATCTATAATTCTATCACCTATCCTCTATTCTATAACAGTCCTGCTTCAACAGCAGAGTCCCTGCATGTGTACACAAGAATGGCATCGGTCATATTAATTTATGGGATCACAAATACACCCTGTTCCTTTTCTTCATATATAGATCTTTTAATCAAATATGCACCTTTAGTATCTTGTCCAATAAAATGATAGGATGATGTTTAGATATTAGATAAGTAAGTTGTACATTTCCTTGAACTTACAGACTCTCTTCTTCATATAGAAAAGACTCTTTTCTTCATACTTCATTCAATGAAAAGTCCAGAAAAGAAAATGTTCTAAAAGGAGATCCTAGAAGTCTGCTGAGAGAGAAGAAAAGGTCCAAGTCCTGGAAGGAAAATAGAGGGTCTGAAACCATATTCATCACATGTTATTTGGAAATAACCATGCTATGATAGTACTCGGAATATGGACTTGCTGATAGATTCCCAGGAAGGAAAAATAAGGGAAAACAACTTTACTCAAATTCACTTGGTTTGTTTTGTTTTGTTTTTCTAAATGGAGCAATATCTAAGTCTAATGCATAGAAAAAGATAAATATCCCTTTAAATAGAACTCACAGAAGTAAGTAATTATTACTGTTTTTGACAGGCACAAGACCACTGCGACAATAATAGAAAATCTTTGCCTAGATTTTGAGAAGATCTTAATTTCTCTATAGTAGTAAAATGTTTTGTGAGTTTTTTTTTTAATTGAAAATTCTGTCAAAAGTTATTGATGTCTGTTGCATATGGTAAATATAATTTTGAGAGATTAAGAAAAACGATAATACTGTTTGCTGTGGGGAATCATGTTAAAGGATTCCTTAAGTTCTTCCAGCATCCAGTCAATACCATTTTCCTCCTAACTCTCTCCTGCATAAAGCCGTCTATGGAAGGAACCCACTGGTATCTACCTTACCTAGTGTGGTAGACTGATTGCACTAATGCTCCACCATTTCACACCTTCCTTTACCCAGAGCCTTTGTCAGTGTTCTTCCCTACTGATTCTGAACTTGGCCATGTGACTCCTTTTGGTCAATAAGAAAGAAGCAAATTTGATACAAGCAGAGATTATATATTTTGGCTTCTTCTCTTTTCTTGTCTGTCTTCGCCTTGAGAATATGCATAACTAGGCTGAATGAGAAGATACATAAAGTAGACATGTGGCTTGATTGTCCTGAGATCTCAGCTGCGTCAAAAAGGCCAGATAAGATCAGTCAAGTCTTGTTGCCTTGGGTAGTAGTAACAGAAATATCACAAGTTGATGGTTTTAAGGAATATAAGCTTATTTTTTGACAGTTATTTTCTAACAGCTTGGTCAATTTCTTCTGTGATTTGCTCTCCCCGTTCTTGTGTCTGACAATCAATGATATTTAGCATTCCTTTGCTTATAGATGACCCTCACATATATTCTGACGTGATTTGATGTGATTATCCTAGGGGTTGTAAATCCTTATATGTGTGTATATGGTGTCTATTCTAATATTTTTTTAAACTTAGTAAATAGGTATAGGATCTGTCCTATGCTGGAATACCATCAACTTATTGATAATAAATCAAAAAGTGTCACTACCAATCATTGTTGTTGTTGGGTGCCTTTGATTTGGTTCTGACTAATAAAGACCCTATGCACAACAGAACAAAGCACTGCCCAGTCCTCGGCCATCCTCACAACTGGTAGGTATTAGCACAGTGTTGCTGTCACTGTGTCAACCCCTCTTTGAGGGTCTGCCTCTTTTTCACTGACCCTTGACTTTGCGGTCCAACTTACCAAGGATGATGTCCTTCCTCAGGGACAGGTCTTTCCTGACAACATGTTCAAAGAACAGAAGGTGAAGTCTCACAATCCTCGCTTCTAAGGAGTATTCTGGCTGTACTTCTTACAGGCTAGTCCACAGTACATTCAATATTCTTCTACAACACCATAATTTAAATGCAGCAATTATTCTATGGTCTTCCTTATTCATTGTCCAAGTTTCACATGCATATGAAAATGTTATAAATACCATGACTTGGATCAGGCACACCTTATTCCTCAAATTGACATCTTTGCTCTTGAACACTTTTAAGAGATTTTGTGCAGCAGATTTGCCTAATGCAACACATAGTTTGATTTCTTCCCTGATGCTTCCATGAGTGTTGATTGTAGATCCAAGCAAAATGAAGTCTTTGACAACTTCAATGTTTTCTCCATTTG
>NW_006408547.1:5721336-5722465 GCF_000296735.1 Chrysochloris asiatica | reverse complement strand
GGAGCGGCTGGTAGTTTCAAACCACTAACCTTAATGTTTGCAGCCCGATTCGTAACCACTACACTACCAGAGCTCCTTGTTTAGTCACTGAAAACCTTATGAATAACACAATCATATAACACCAGAATAATGATTACTGAAATATACTGAGGAACACCAGAATATTGTCAGATAAAGTGTCAAAAGGTTGGAAAGCACTTAAAATACAACTCGGGAAGAGTTGCCTCCTCAAAGTAGAGTTGGCTGTGATGATGCCAGTGGAGTAAAGGCTTCAGGACCTTCATTTGTTGATGGAGCACAATTCAAAATGAAGAGAAACAGTTGTAAACATCCATTAATAATCGAAACACAGAACGTAGGAAGCATGAATCTATGAAAATTGGAAATGATCAAAATTGAAATGGAATGCATAAACATCGATATCCTAGGCATTAGTGAGCTGAAATGGACTGGTATTGGCCATTTTGAATCTGACAATCACATGATTTACTAGGCCGGGAATGACAAATTGAAGAGGAATGGTATTGTATTCATCATCATCAAAAAGAATATATCAAGATCTGTCTTGAAGTACCATGCTGTCTGTGATAGGATAATAGCCATATGACTATAAGGAAAACCAACTAATATCACTATTAATCAAAATTTCATATTGACCACTAAAGCCAGTGATGAGGAAATTGAAGAATTCTATCATATTCTTAAGTCTGAGATCGATAAAACATGCAATCAAGATTGATACTTACTAATTATCTGTACTGATAATTACTGGTGATTGGAATTGGAATTACTGGGTCGGAAACAAAGAAAAAGGATCAGCAGTTGGAAAATATGGCCTTAGTGATAAAAAGATGATACTGTTGCATGACAGAATTTTAAAGACGAATTACTTCTTCATTGTAAATACTTTTTTAAACAACACAAAAGACAGCTTTACACATGGGCCTCACCAGACAGAATACACCCAAATCAAACTGACTACATCTGTGGAAAGAGATGGTGGAAAACTCCATGTCATCAGCCAAAACAAGGCCAGTGGCAGAATGTGAAACAGGCCAGCAATTGCTCATATGCAAGTTAAGGCTGAAGTGGAAGAAAATTAAAACAGGTCCACAAGAACCAAAATATG
>NW_006408547.1:5720326-5720992 GCF_000296735.1 Chrysochloris asiatica | reverse complement strand
AGCCTCAGAAACCCTGTGAAGCGTCACTAGGAGTCGGAACTGATTCTACGGTACTTAACAACAACATGGACAAAATAATGACACAAAGCATCAAATGAAAATGGAAGGAAAACACAAAGTCATTCAACCAATGCAAGAAATAGCATATGATCAAGAGCCAATGATACCGAAGGAAAAAATCAATGAAGCATTAAAAGTACTGGCAAAGAACAAAGGACTGGGAATAGATGGAATACAAATTGAAATCGTTCAACAAACTGATGAAGTACTGGAGGCACTCACTCATTTATGCCAAGATATTTGGAAGATAACTACCTAATCAATCATTGCTCAATTTTATACCTCATTTTGTCTACATATAAAAAAAATCTTAATAATAATTACTCTAATTTCAAGCATTCAATTCCAAAAAAGATCTCTAAAGTCATGGTCATCTGTTCTTGATAACTTAATACCCTCAAACCTTCCAAAAGTGCTGTTGTTGTTGTTAGGTGCCATGGAGTTGGTACCGATCCATAGAGACCTTATGCACAGCAGAACGAAACACTGCCATATACTGGGCCAACCTCACTACTGTTGCCATGCGTGAGTCCATCAATGCTGCCACTTGACCAATCCTTCTTGTTGGGGGTCTTCCTCTGTTTCTCTGACCGTCCACCACCTTAC